>NC_026745.1:175000-215000 GCF_000149245.1 Cryptococcus neoformans H99
ATCCTAAATCACCGTCTGGTCCGAAAAAGAAGCATCGTTTCCGCCCTGGCACAGTCGCTCTTCGTGAAATTCGGCATTATCAAAAATCAACTGATTTGTTGATTGCCAAACTCCCATTCTCCCGAGTCGTACGTTCCCATATCCCTACCTTTATCCTTGTACATACCCCCTACTATGCCCCATACGCATCCCTCCTTTTCCATTCCGAGCGCGTGGGATGCCAATGGGTCTGGCGTGGCCTGGCAATTCCAATAATAACATCTAGCTAACCAGACTTTTTTGAATTTGGATCACGTAGGTAAGAGAAGTAGCCATGAACGTAGGCTCTGATGAGGTGGGCGAATATCGATGGCAAAGTTCGGCGATCATGGCATTACAAGAAGCAGCAGAGGCTTTTCTTGTTCATCTCTTTGAAGATGCGTAAGTCTTGATCCTCTTTATTCTCCTTACTATCACCTGCCATCTTTGCTCTCTTAGGAGAGTCGCCTTCTGCATTGATAGGGAGGCTCCTACTTTTGTCTGTGAAGAAAAAACTATGCTTACGCTACTTTCTGGGGAATACAGGAATTTATGTGCCATCCATGCAAAGAGGGTGACAATCATGCAAAAAGACTTGCAACTAGCTCGGCGGATAAGGGGACGATACTAGCGCGTTTCTGGAATGTTGTTGGAGAAGAAGAAAAAGAAGGAGAATGCGAAAGAAGAGAGGACAGAAGCTTACACTTACATATACTGTCATTTTTACACATACATATACCCAGGTTATTCGTTCGTGTGCTCCTCCTTATCCTCCCGTTTTCGTTAGGTTTATTTATAGTCGATTTCCATGTGGTCACTCGTTCGTGAGCAATTCGGAGACTGGCCGCGCTGGAAACTTGTTATGCAGTACTATCCGTGTTTGCCCCAAGGCTTGGTGACAATGAAAAAAACCAAGTGGTTAGACAGCTATGATATAAGGAGTGCATCGTCCCATGTGTCGTAAAAGTATCTCATTTCCATGGCTCATTTGCAAATTGGCTTGCTCCTTTCTTCCTTCAACCCATCATAAAACCCTCTTCACTTCAAACCAGCTCTTCAGGTAATGGATATTCCACCCACAAACGGCTAGAAGGATTACGATTTGAGCAATGGACCACCACTTGACTCGAGAGTTTGTCGATTCGCAAGCTATCATACGATAACACCCGGAAGAAGGGAGTGAATGAGATGTCAGCCTCTGTGATGTGGCATGCGGTATGCGATGAAGGAGCTGATAGTAGTGGGAAAATGGGAGGACGCACTATTTCTGTGAACACGTTCTCGAACGACGAGGTATGCTTGTTCGTCCTTGACGAGCTGAAGACCAGCACTAAGGTCCCGGACTTCCTGTTCAACAGGTGCAATTTGTTCGTCATCGCCCATGTAAAGTTGGCCGTGGACGTTGAATCTGGGGATACAGATAGGAAATGATAAGTTTCGATTGATCAGTTAAGGTGTCCTTGGCTGATAGGGTGGGGATCATGAAAAAGACGGGCGGGCACTCACGATAAAGTTTTGGTAGTGTAACTGGACATTTCATTGCTAAAGCAGAATGTGAACCGGCCTTCTTGGCTGGCAGTGATAGACCATGATCCTTGTGGTTGCTTGTTCTTGGTATGGATCACCTTTCCTTGAGGGTCGGTTACCTAATAGGGTTACCCAAAACAAAGCACGAATGTACTCATTCAGCTCCGTGTCGAGCGAACTGACCTCCAACGTATACTCAAAGAATAGGGGAAACGCACATAAAAGTCGATATCGAGATGTCCACCACCACCAACTTCATACGTCACTGTCATCTACAAAGCCGCACGCATTTATATATCAGCGCCATTCATAGCTTTATGGCCCTGTCATATAAAATATGAGATAACAGTGAGCTTACCTTATCTTGTGGAGCAAGAACTTCGTAGAAACATTCCTTCTCGCCAGCTTCGATCTCTATCCGGTGAGCGAATGCGAGAGGGAGAGCGAGCAAGAAGGGGATGAGTGTTCGGAAGAGCATCTTCTCTGGCATAAATGTGTAGTTTCTTCAATGACTCGGTTAGACAGTGTCGACCAAAAGTGAATACAGGAGATGAGGTATGTAAGGAGGTATAGAATGTTCGCTGTATCGGTTCGTTGTACGTATGAGTTGTCGACAAACGATGACAACTAAGAAACACAGAAAACGTGGCGCGCGTCGCAGTAGGCACTTCAAACATAAAAGCAAGCCTAACAAAAATAAAGTATTTTCAAGATAGGCACCAGGCCTTTTGGAGTCTCGCCTGACGCCAACGAACGCGCATTCTGTCTGGGTGCGTCTCTTGAAAATACACTCCACTCCCACTTTTCTTCGTTACCTCTTCAATAAACATCCGTAAGTCCATATCTCTACATGATCTCACAGCAGTCTGTATCCTGGTTGGATATGGCAGCATAAATAAGGAGAGAAGCAGGAGAAATAGGGAACAGAATCCTTCGCTGATCCGTGCTCAAATTTCCTCCAGGTAAATTGAATCTAAGACAATGGCTGAACCCACTGAAACCGTTAACACCGGCGTGAGTCTCTCGTTTCTGCTCTCTCTCTCTCCAAACAAGAAATATCGACCCTTGTATAGTTCCGTGTAGATGACGGTATACTCCATACCTAGTCGTATGACTTTGGAGAACGCACATGCCCAAACAACTCGGTCGAGAAAGAGTTGAAATAGATCATTGCTGACGTTCTTCTCCTTCTGCCTTGTAGGAAGAGCATGACCCCCAATTCGAGCCGGTAATTCGTCTCACTGAGCAAGTCGAGGCGAAGACCTTTGAGGAGGATGAAGAGCCTCTCTTCAAGATGTAAGTCGTCCCCCCTTTGGCTTTTCAAGTATCTTCTACTGCTGTTTAGAAAGAAGCCATCCCCAAAGAGTGACGTTTCTTTCGAAATAAGGAAAGATACTGACTATCGAATAATTAATGCAATTGCATAACAGGCGAGCGAAGCTTTTCCGATTCCACAAGGACATTACTGAGTGGAAGGAACGCGGTACCGGTGACGTCCGATTGCTCAAGCACAAGGAGACTGGCAAAGTCCGACTTGTCATGCGTCGGGATAAGACTTTGAAGGTCTGCGCCAACCATATCCGTACGTTCCTAACTGTCATCACCTATCTCATAACTGAACGAACAGTTGACTTGGGATGCTGACCCGATTTGAAACAGTCTCTCCTGACATGAAGCTTTCTCCCAATGTCGGTTCTGACCGGTCTTGGGTCTACAACGTTGCTGCCGACTACGCCGAGGGTGAGGCTTCTGCTGAGACCCTTGCCATCAGATTCGGTAACTCTGAGAGTCAGTACTCTTTTTCTCTTCATCTCGATATCCTTTGCATCAAGCGGTACAAAAGAGATTTAGATTACTGATATCGGCCTTATCTGTCTAGACGCCAATCTCTTTAAACAGGCATTCGAGGATGCCCAGGCCCATAACGCTAGCTTGAGCGGTGCTGCTCCCAAGGAGGAGGATGAGTCCGCTGCCACTGCCAAGCCTGAAGCTGCCGCCGTAAGTTGTAACATCCAGCTCATAATTTCATCCTCCATCGGCATTCCCCCTCTTCTTTCATTTTTCTTTCATTTTCCTCTCCTTCCCAAACTAATCCATCCTTCTTTTCCTAGGAATCCGCCACCTCCGAGGCTGAGGCTAAGAAGGAAGAGGCTTCCACTGCTGAAGAGTCCAAACCCGAAGAGCCCGCCGCCGGTGCCGAAGCCGAGACTAAGGTTGCCGACGCCTCCGCCGCCGCCGAGGTCAAGGAGGAAGGAATCCGTGAGGCTGATGTGGCTGCCGCTGAGGAGAAGGATGAGTAAACGTACGTAGTGATGAAAGCAATGAGGAGCGGGGAATGAGAAGGAAAGACAAAGGGACTTGAACTTCTTTACTTCTATCCTTTTCCGTATAGGATGGTGGATGCGGGATGAGATGAGATGCGCAATAATGACTTGATGTCCTTTTCAATGTCCCGTCGCTGTTTCCCGGCAGCATCGTTTTCGATACCTCTAACCTTTACTTGTAGCTGAACTGGAGGAATACTGTCAGCAGCGAATCATATTAATCGTTTCACACTGAAGAAAAATGTATTATCTCTGCGAGATATAATCTATGACGAGGAAGAAAAAGAAGTCAGGCTGGTTGTTGGAGAAGACAGGCTTTAAAACATTTGAATGGATCGACACAACATTGTTTTATAAAACACTATGAACTACGTGCGATATGATTGGTATGCTACTGATAAAGAAACAAGATAGCAATTCCACTATATTTTGAATGTGTTACGTCGGCTGATTATAACAAAAGCATGAAAGAAAACACGCCATATATTACATGTATAAATACAAGATTGCCCAGAAATTGGCCTTTGTGAAGATAGTCACAACGTTACAGAGCGTGGTACCCCTGTTGACTGTCACCCGACCTTCTTGGGTCTTTGGCTAGTCCTGCTGATTCACCTGGTTGACTCATGGGTACAAATAATGACGGTGCGTACCCACCCTGCTCAGGAGGAGGCGGACTAGGTGTAGTTGTGTTGTCCAAAGGAGTAGACTGCGGTGAACGGCGATTCACGACGAAACCTGTACTACCATAACTTCCCGTGAGAGAAGCCATGCTAGACTTTGCCGCAGGTCTGATCACCTGGAAACTCTTCTTCTTTCCCGGGCCAACCGCGGAGGCAGTAGCACCGTCGACGAGTGGTGCTGGACTCATTGGGGAGATAGGACTGGCATGTGCCGATTCAGGTTGTGCCGGCGATTCGACCCTTGTTGGTGTTGGGGTAGGCTGTCCCATACGTTTAACTTTGAAGCTTGTCCCGGTCTGGCTCTCGGGGGATGCAGGTGAGATGGAAGTCGGGCCAGGTCTGTCTCCGCTACGCCTTGTAACCACGAAACCCTTCTTCTTTGGTGAGGGTTTAGGAGCTTCTACACCAGCAAACAGCGAACCAGATTCCGTAGCGAGTGCCGCCTTCCTTGCCTTGTTTTCATCTCGTTCTTGCGCCGCAAGATCATCTAAACCTTTCTTTCCTATTCCCAGAACCTTTTTCCATCCTGATGGCTGTTCAAACTTGGAGATATCCTCAAACGGTTCCGGTTCTCTCATCCCGCTCGTCAACAAAGCCGCTTTCCTCGCCTTTCTTCTTGACGGTCCCGGCTCATCATCAGACTCCTCGCTCTCGCTATTCTCTGCCCGTGTCTCATTGCGATGGAACCATCCGGCATTTCGTCTTCCCTTCTTCTTTTGCCGCTCTGATTCTGAGTACTGACTTGTCGGCGACGGGTCATTCTCATTCTTTAAGTCATTCAACGACCGACGCTTGGGAATAGCGAGGACGGGTGGTCGCATACCCTCATTATTAGGGCGTATGCCTTGGGAAGTGGATGGCGATGGAGGATACGTTGTTCGAGGGAGGCCAACAGTTTGAATAGGAGCAGTGGAAAGCTCGATAACGGCTGACGATGATTTCTGTCGACTATGGGGAGGAGACATGGGTCGCTGGCCTACTTGGGACACGCGAATGGTAGGCACAGGCATAGCCATTATAGGCTTGGAAGTATCAGATCCATCATTGAGGTTTTGTATGTCGTAAGGATTCTCGTAATTGGATCGACCTCCACGAACGACTGAGAACCCATGACTCGGCCCGGACTGAACGTTGCCAAAAGGAGAACGGGGAGGTGGAGAGGTAGGTGACGTAACAGTAGGAGCATACGCTCCGGGCGGGACGTAGCCAGGCGCAGAGACGGGTCTCCAAGCATCCATGATGTTGCCACTCCCGCTGGGTCTCTCGTCTGATCTGTCGTCCGAGCTTCTCCGATCAACAGGAGGCGGTCCCAAAGGCGGCTGGTAGCCGACAGGGTAAAGCATCGGCGTGGAACCTTCAGACACTGTTTGCCTTGGGACACCCTGAGAATGCCTATCCAACATCATCTGAGTTGTCAGCGTTCCTGCAGCATAGACATTCTTGTGCAGCTGCCTTGAATCGCGCTTCCGTCTTCGCCTCTCTGCCGCTTTACCTCCTCGTACAGGATTGAGACAGTCGAGGTCCATGATGGCGGCAAAAATACCTCCGTCCAGGGGGTGGGTTGATTCATCAAAGTGTACACCACCGAAGAGACGAATAGAACCTTCGATGATTTTGGTGAGAAGCATCAAGAGAAAGAAGACAAATATGATTGCTTGGATGATGAGGATGGCATAGGCGATCCAATCGGCAGCTGTTCCCGGCATCGATATCTACCAAGTCATTCGTCAGGTTTGATCGCAAGCGACAGGGACATTACTCACAGTTCGACTTAAAAGCATTGCCAACACCACGGACACCAATCGCAACGCAGTTAAGAAAGCATTCGGCGCACCCATACTTGCACCTTCTCCCCATGGATACCATACACCGGGAATAATCAGCATAGCGAGTTCCACGACGATGAGAATGATAGTCTGCGCAATCCCATTTTTCTGCCCTGCACCAACAACGATTCCAGCTATCAAGCTTGCAGTCAAAGAGAACACACGGAACATTTGTTTCTTCTCAACATAGACGGTGTACATCGGACCGATGGATAAAAGTGTTCTGGTTGCGTCGTACAGCTTGCCAGTAGGTGTTTTGTACACTCGATAGAGAATGTACGCTGGTATAAGCACTGAGATGAATGCGAACGAAAAAGCGGCAAAGACCCTAGAAACGATGCTGGCCCGGCTCCCTAAGCAAAGCTGGTACATGGAGAAAATGGTGATGGGCAGGTGGAAGACGAGGATGAGTCGGATGAGGTTACCGTACAACGCAGCCGCATGGAAAGCACCAGCTTCGCCTCTAGGTCGGAATCGTAACCAGATTCGCCGAAGAAGAGATGGAGATGAGGATTTGTGGCTGAAAAAGCCTGATTGCGTAGGGAGGGCGCCAAGACCTTCAGAGGATGATGTTTGTGGATCAAGCGCTTCTTTTCCACCCAAACTACCGCGTGGGCTAGAACCCAACGTCGTGCGCTTTGCCGCTGGGCTGTTTTGCTTGTGCTTTTTAGTTAAAATGTATTCTGATAATCCGTGGAGGAACCAGAGCAATAAGCTGAGGAGAATGACTGCGGTTGTGATGCAAAGGAAGATGGCCAGACAGGTACCAAAGAGGTCTTGTGGCCTGAGGCCTACTGCCGTCGCGAACGATTCCATGCCATCAGGCGAATTGTGAAGGTCAAGGACAGGGTCAAACGCATCCGCATCCAAATATAGCGGATATAGAGGATCTGTCATCTGAGCGCTGAACTGGGAGGGAACAGTATAGTTGTCGGGATATATATTGACTCGCTTTGAGGTAGGGTCGGATCCTTGGACAAGAGTTGTGTTCCATACTAAATTGCTCCAGGCGCCTTGGGCAAAAATTGGGTATGAAAACTCGGGCCAATTGACGGCAATCATGCCCAGCATTGAAGCGTACTGGATATGGAACAAAATATCCTTGACACCGGGAGTCACTGCCAAAGTCAGCCTTGCACAATTCTCAATTCGACTCACCAAATCTCAAAAGACCGCCGCTGACGCTCAATCTCTCTCCACTCAAACCACTGATAATCATTGTACCCCATTTGCGCATCGTCGCCTCCCTGCTGTTAGATCCTCCGGCCATCAATCTGACGCCTGCAAGTTCCTTCTGTCCATATTCTGCTACACCACTGCCCACAATCCAACCAGTGATGAATCTGGCTCCCCAGCTGACGAGCCAGAAGCCAGCAACAAGTGCAACGAGCCAGTAGCGAAACAGATGATAATACCATCCAGAATCGTTGTATGGCGAGACATGAATATTGAGACATGTAAGACTGGCCGCCTCTAAAGAAGTGTCTACTATACGAACTTGGGTATATAGTGTGGTAAGAGCGTAAGAACGGTAGAGCGGGATGGAGATGTTGATAGCAAAGTCGCCTGCAGGGATGGGACAATAGGTTGTGTTGTAAGGATAATAAGGTTCGGGTAATGTGGATGGGAAGAGGGAATTGCACAGCCAAGTGGTTGAAGAGTATACCCTGGCCGTTGCAGCGTGAGTATCAGTGAACAACGTCGCAAGCTTGTTCGTCGAGTTGTCATAGCCCGCAAGCTCGGCCCCAGTAACACCCACGAGGTCGAGTCTGAGGACATCATGTCCATCGCCCGTCAGGCCAAGCTCTGTTGCCCTGTTTCCTGAGACTAATGTTGCAAAGACTTGAGTGACGTTCATAAGGTTCTCGCTCGCTGCAACAGGAGAGTGTGCGAAAAGACATGATGAGAACTTTGGCTGTAATGGAGTCGCCTGAACGTATAGGCCAGCTACCGATAAGAACAGAAAAAGAAGCAACAGCATGATGACTATCCATGGAGAGTCAGTGAGTCCTTGTGTGACGCTTAAGACGCCATGACCATCCAAGACTGACCTGATTCTGGATAACTTTTAGGTTCACCAAGGGACAGACAGACAATTTGGCTTGTTACTGCAGCCCATGCCAAGGCAAGAGGGTATCCGGTACCGCTTCAAGACGCTGCTGAAAGAGACAAGTGGGAGAGGAAAGACGAAATGCACACGACGAGAATGCAATGACCGAAATTGTCTCATCATATTCAAGCAGCATGCCCTGAATGCCCTGATATGAAGATCTTCCTTTCCCGCGGCTACTATACTATAGCTGATGCCATCCGGTGTCTTTTGTTTCGTCTGTGTATAGTTCATGCTTCCTTTCATGGCCAATACTAAGTTGTGCACGTCCGCAACCACAAGTCAAGAAAGCGCGAACAGCAGATAGCAGCGCTCAAATCGATCTCATACACACTCTACGTACGTAGCATGCAGATGCATATCAGAGAAAGAGTACGCGGACGGGATCAGAATTGCCGCAAGGAACTCCGAGCAATTTCCGCTGTGGTGCTGTAAACACCCATGCCTATGTATCTTAAAAGGCCCGCGAAGCTTCATCCAAGTTACTCGTGCCTACGTTTATTATCTAACCTGCTATCCGCCAGTTCCAGCACGCAAGTAACGAACGCGAACGAACTAACTGCTATCTTATAATCGATCCGTCTTACTTACATCTCTACATCATCCACTTCAAGGAACCGTCTCGCCATTAGCACCATGTCTGAGCGTCTCACCGAATTTGCCGAAATCCCAAGACAGTTCGTCAAGGAAGGAACCCTGGTATGTCCCTTCTGTTCCCCATCTTCCACTTCTTCAGAAGCTTGTAGCTTAAGAGCTTGCACGCTGGCATCTGGGGAAATTACTTACCTATTTGGATATGGCTGATATATATCTGTCTTTGCGCAGTTTGTAAACAGGTGTACTAAACCCTCAGCAGACGGTCAGTCTTCATGCGATATTGATTGCCCTTTTCCTCCGTCTGTCCTTACGCCTATATGGCGTTTATTGGAGTAGCAACTTGCTGGACAATCCGCGATAACTTACGAAGGGATTGCACAGAGCGTCATAAAAATTAAGGCATTGCATGATGCAGGCAGGACGTCTGGCATTAGGTCATCAGCGGAGACGAGAGATGTTTCGATTGAATGAGCAGAAAGCTGACGGACGTGGTGGTTCTTATAGAATACAAGCAACTCTGCCGAGCTGTTGCTATCGGCTTTGGCGTTATGGGTGTTATCGGTTACCTTGTCAAGCTCATTCACATCCCTATGTAAGTACTATCCTCTTTTTTCTTATTTGTCTGCTAATGGACGCTGATTGCGGCGTTCTTTGCGCGATAGTAACAACATCTTGGTGTAAGTCTAATTTCTCTTGCTATGTCATCACACTCCATCCATCGGTATTATCCGCTGCTGCAATGTCCGGAGAAGTGGGCGAGCGCGATAAAATGAGGAAAAGAAGCACAAAGAAATGGAATTAGATTGGCTGATTATTCTTTCTTCCCCTCTACAGTGGCGGCGCTTAAATATACTGGTTTCAAGAAAGAGAGTACGATATCCGTAGTTGAAAGGGAAAAGGGACAGGAGATGGGTTGTAGATTTTATTGATTTTTTTTTCAGTCGCGTATCGGGATATACTTTCCATCTCATGTCATTGGCACATTTCTTTCCTTCGGCACAGTGACTGAAAAGGCACTGGAAGATCATCCGCGTGATTCCTTAGGAGATGTCGCTTCATTTACATCCATGAGTATGTCGGAGTTATCAATGATGAAGATGTCGCTTATAGGAACCAGATTCAGACAATCTTCCTAAAATGATTATTTACATGGTGGTTTCAAGCAATCAAAACATTAACCTTCCAAACTCCTTTACTGAGAACTCTTCGGCGAACCTGACCTTTTGAAGTGTCATGTAAATTTAAGTCTTCGCTCAGGCCGCCTCATTCTTCATTGGCGGTCCAACGTCCAATGGGACGTTCTCACAATGATAGCTAACTTACGTCTGCTTGCCTGTTTCGAGTTACCAAACCGTCACCAATCATTTCAATATGTCCTCTATTTATTCTTTCGGCGGCAAAGAGAGCATTTCCGGGCCCTGTAAGTAGTGTGTAAGAAAAAAGTGAGGCTCTCTGCATTCTTTGATATCTGACTGTTCATACAAAAATTAAAGCTGATTGTCTGCAAAGGGGACTGACCTTCCGATCTACACTCATTTGTCCTCTCCCACAGGGGAAAGCAGACTTTCGGCTCTAAACCCCTTTCACAACTTGATAACAGTGCCAGGTGCGCTACTCTATGAGTCCCAAAGGGTACCAGAAACCCATACTATCTTTTTTATTATACCGTCTGCGTTCGCCTAGGTGAGGTCTTGGACAATTTCTCCTGATTACATTGCAGACCGCAGGTATTACTCGCGCTTGATCATGTTCAATGATTTAATTGAAGACAACCGGGAGCAGCAAATAACAGCGAGAACAAAATAGCAAGGGGTGGGGAATGTAAGAAGTAACCAAGTTGTAACGGTGAAGAATGTAGTTCATAGTCCAAAACCTGAATCATGGCAGGACATGGCGATGTGTGGCTACGAACCTTGGCCCATGATTAATGCTGATGAACTAAAT
The DNA here is from genome assembly GCF_000149245.1 of Cryptococcus neoformans H99. Classification (NCBI taxonomy): domain Eukaryota; kingdom Fungi; phylum Basidiomycota; class Tremellomycetes; order Tremellales; family Cryptococcaceae; genus Cryptococcus; species Cryptococcus neoformans. Next base: position 186,030 of record NC_026745.1, read on the forward strand.
CATCATCAATAATGGTTTGGGAACGAGGAATTCTTTGTGTGAGAAGCGAACAGACCATGGTGGTAAGTAGAGTGACGGGGACCGGAAACCGTCGAGGGCTCTTTTACAATCATCAAGAATAACTTAATTTACATAGCGCGACACCATCTGCCCGTTACCCAGCTACAGCCTGATATAGTATACAGTACTCGTAATACAATATATGCCTCCTCGCCGTTCTATATTATCGTTACTGCCGACGATATGCCCCTGAATAATCGCCGGAAGCCAAAAGAAGAAAGAAAGAATCAGGTATCACAGATCATTGCCTCCTGCTTCGTGTAGAGTGTAGGGTGTAGAAATGTAGATCATTCACCAGATGCGAGATGTATACTATTGTCTCAGTACTCCGAATGCACTTTCCTTAATGCCGATGATGCCTAACTATGTGAGTATAAAATCATCTAACGACCGGCACCACCTGTACTCCTCTATCTGCTGTCTGCTGGATCTGCAGTCCCGGTTATGTTGTCGGTGTCAAGGGGCTATTTCTTCTGGCGATAGCCTTTAACGGGTCAGAGTACTTAAATAGTTTGAGGGCCTCTTGAATAAGACAGCCAGACCAATGCCGGGAGACTTAGCTTTAAATAGACGAAACGTATTGGGAGAGGACAACAATAGTGGATCGACAAGTATCTAAAACTATGGAAAATTACTATCTTGTATACTATTCGCCTCAAGCTCTGCTGTTGCTCATCTTTCCCACACCAGCCAGTTCTACACCTATTTGCGTTTGCCGCGATCCGATGGCGAAGAATATGGTGGAAGATTGTCGATCGGGGTTCGGTGAGAAAGGCCGCTGCCGTCCGGTAAACGAAAGGGATGCTCAGACGTGGACTGAAGTGGATGAGGAAGGGTTGCTGTTATGACCATGCTACCAAGAAGAAGAGGAGGTTGTGAAAGCAATTCTCGACTTCAGATGAGGAGATTGAATTAAAGGTGGAGGTTAAGAGGTCGAGTGGCGCCCGCCATGTGACAATTGGCTACGTACTGACTGCTGGTTGTTGGCCGTCGGCTCCATCACCCGTCACTCGACCTTCCCTCTTTGCCCGATCGGTGAAAACCCCTTCACCCGATTCAGAACTCCTAATTCCAGCAGCGGGCCACAGTGACGAACCGACAAAATCAATCCTTTATCAGATCAAACTTTACATCTGGTTGTCCCCGGTTTCCTGTCGGATGTCAGGCACACAGTTTGCAGTTCTCCGTGTCTACCTTGAGCCTATCTAATATCGATATCGTTCTCCATCTTATGCAGCGAGTGAATAAGAAAAAGGGGCATGGAGCGAGGAGCAAATAGGACGTTTATCGATCAGATAGATGCTTCGTGTGAGTGTGCGCTTTGTTAAAGACCGGAGCCTAATTAGAACGATATTACACATCACTACGTTCATCATCATTCATGATCACATCATAATAGACTAGTTCAATATTCGAATTAATTGATGATGGCACAGATGGCAGGTACAGGTGCTTTGCTCGCACATTCCAGACCCAGAAAAGCCCAGACGCCAAACAGAAAGAAAAAAACGAGATGCACCCACCAAGGCGCGTCTTACCTCATGTTTATGTATGAGTGCAGTAGAAACAAGTAATAATAACACAAATAACGGACAACGCATGCAGAGAGCAAAAAGGATAGTCTATAGTAATTGATACTTAACAGGAGGGCTATAAACATGCAGAATACGGACTTCCGGTTGTGTCCTCTGTTTGCTCGGCCGTCTTCGCTACTCATACACATGACTTGTTTACGATTATTGAGGAGCTTGTCATCATTGTTGATGATAGTAACCTTATTAATGGCCTCGAAGAAGAGGATCGTCCCTAGTTATGATCATCATCAAGATGCTATAATAGGTGCTGCTCGTCGCCCGTCGTTGGATTGAGAGTTCTCTATTTCGGAGAAGTGCACGGCATGGAGGAGAATTCTTCGGAGGTAGGTCCAATGGAACCGAAAGGTTAAACTAAGCCAACAACAGCATAATGAGGATTAAGTCCATGGTTGCGCGCTCTCCACTGTAAAGCAACAGCGAGATATGGTATTCAGACGCGAACGCGAGACGCAAAGAGACCAGCAGTAAAGAAAATGGACAGGAACAACTTGAGTTGATATGTCACGGCCAAGTCCAAGATCTTTCCGGCTGTGACGGGCAGGGTCACAATGTATGGTTCGTTCCTTGTGTATTTTATTTCGAAATACTCGCACTATTTTCAACATCAACAACAAGACCAGAAGGGGGCAGCTGTCGGCATCCTTAGCAGTAAAATTAACTACAAAGTACTTCTCACGTATCACTTGTAGAACCACAAGACTTGAAAAGGGGGCCTAGGTGCATGGTATATAAGGTAGGAAGAGATGTTCCGGAGAAAAACGAAAGATGAATAAGAAAGAACTCGTCGTCGCCCCTCACCCCGCACCGCCGTTTCCTTTTTCTTCGGTCTTCGGCAGTTTTGGCTGCCCTGACTCGCCGGTTTTAATTGGATAACGTTTGTGTTCGCGATGGAGAAGCCTGGCTATGTTCCGTCTGTTGTCTTTTTGAGTCTTCTGTTTCTAGCGTGCCTGAAAGATCTTCAAGGTTTTAAGCAGCAGGGAAAAGGAACAAAACCGCGAATCGACTGAGCAAAAGCCCAGAAGGGCGGTCAGGGATCATAGAACCTCCCTTTTTTGGCCCAAGCAGAATACATGGTGAGTTAGTTGCAGACCGTTACTAAGAACGTCGCCTGTAAATCGCGAAAGAATGCGTGAGACATGAGAGTCCGCCGTCGGCGGCTCACGATTTGCTCCATCGCTGCCGTGGGCTGTACCCCACATTTCTGTATTATTAATACCTTTCTTTGTCGTCTTTGTTGTTCTCATTCCGTCCACTTAACTCACCACAAACCGTCCAGCCACGAAAGACTCCTACAGCGATAAGGGGAAATCTGCATCGGCCATCTCGTCACTCCGGACCCCTCAGTTACCGGTTTCCTGTCTATCTCCCTTCCGACAAACCTTTCATCTCTCCCCCTCTTATTACCATTTAGAAATTCTTTCCTCCAACCATTGACTTGCCAACTCAATCGCTGCAAAAGACAGGCAACGCTTTGTGCTGCAACAGCGCAAATTTGACGACGCCGGAATTAGCGATCACGGAAAGTATTGTGGAACCAACTTGTCATTATCGCCGAGAAGTATTGCGATTGGAAGAGTGTCTTGCGACGACGTTTAGAGGGGCCCACTCTACTATCCATACTTGGAGGCTGTAGGGTTTTGACCCTTGGAGTTATTTTTACTGGCAGAGCATAGGCGGACAGATCCTTGGGCTCAAAACTCATTGTGAGTACCATTCACATTCCAGAAGACCAAGGAAGCATCCAGTTACTGACACAGGTACAAAGTTCATTTCTGATTATCAGGTTTAGACATAGACAAATAATTGCACTCTTTACACTTTATCCTCCACTCTTACACTTGCAACTCTGTCTCAAAATGAGCCGTATACATCATCAGGTATCAGCAGCGTACGAGGGACGAACAGGGGAAGGAAGAGCCGATGTGAGTGTGAATCATTCCCTCTTTCTTTTGAACTTTGGGCGTATTACTTCGTCTATCACCTCTGCGTTGCTTTCTGAATTTTGACGAATCGAGTACCGTTTTGCAGTAAGCGTTCCTCTTTTTCTGATCTGACACGACAGCGAGAGTACCTCAGTGAGGATTCTCAGCGCTATGGTTGGACCAATGAAGAAAAATAAGACGGCTGGCAGATCGGGGACACTGGGAGATGGGCCATCAAATGGAACTGGAAAAAATGGAAGATGGTCCGATTTGATCGGATGAGGCGCTTTGAGAGTTCTCTGTGGAAGAACGCGCTAGGCACGGATTCCAATGCCTTGGGATCTCAACAGTCAATGTTGAAGTACCTAAGTGAGAGAAGTATAAGCACATCATTAATCCACTTCTTTTTTTTTTCTCTTCCTTTTTTTTCTCCTCTTTGCTCCATCTTCTCTTTGTTCCGCACATGGCATCAATTAATTGTGCCTTGCATATCGGCTCTAATTTTGACCTTTGATTCAAACCAGTTGCTAACAATTGTGCCTATTTGTTTATTAGCCATATCCCCAGCAGCAGCATTACCCTACATCGGCGCAGCCGTCTTTCCAGCCTCCTCCGCCCTTATCACCTCCATCTTCTTCTCCTTTCGCTTTTGCGCCACCTCCTCTGGGAACCACGGTACCTCCAGGAGGGACGTCTCGACCTCCATTGGTGTCACATCACTCTGATCCACCACCTGTCGTTCAACCGATATCCTATCCGTTCGTGAAGCAGCAACAGAAACTACCGCCTCCAGCTTCTCACCACGCAAGCTATCCCTATGTCTCCAGTATTCCCATGAGCTACCGTTCATATTCAGGGGATAGTGGTAGGAATTCCCCTCAATCATTGGACGGTAGGGGGCCCGCTCCAAGTAATCCCTCTACCCATTCCGGCTCAATATCTGCTCAGTCAAGCCCATTACCATCGAATTTTCAGTATCAGCGTCAAATGCTGCCCGGATCATATGAAGCACCTATGGGTCAAATGTTCCCAGATTTAAATCGTGCAGCGACGTATCCTCAAGGTTATTACAATCCTGTGTACGCATCGGCCTTATCCACGGAGATGCCGCGCTCGCTTTCCTACCCCTCCGGATACTCTCAGCCGTACTCTTATATCCCCTCGTTACCATCACCCACGTCTTTCCATCCGCCCATTCCTGGCTACTCATCGCTTACGAGGCATCATACTCTTGGTACCGGGCCTTCGTACGCGTTTGGCAGCAGACAGCCTGTTCAAGATCGACCATTCAAATGTGATGAATGTTTGCAGAGCTTTGTGAGCACCTTTTTACAGCATATTTATTGAGAGGGTAGAGATGGCTTACGATAGCTTAGAACCGTAATCATGACCTGAAACGTCATAAGAGAATCCATCTTAGTGTCAAACCCTTTGGCTGTGAGAAATGTGGCAAAACGTTCTCCCGTAAAGACGCGTTGAGAAGACATTGGCTCGTCAAAGGATGTCGAGGTTCTGAGGGCGCCACCGCACCTATAAGTGAGTGACTTGAAAATTAACGTATCAGATTGCGTCTAATAAGAGCGACGATAGTGTCACTTTACCCTCTTTCTTCGACCTCATCACAGCCACCTGCACTTTCTCCTCCTACGCCCACTTCCCTGGAACAACTAAAGGGTAACCCTATCACGGGTTCATCCTCTTCCTCTCGGTCTAGCACCGCCCTTCCGCCCTTGACAAGTCTTCCCCAGCGTCAATCAGCCGATCAATCACAGATCATCCTCACTCCCTGTGAGCCTTCCGGCTTGACACTTGCACAAGCGACCGCTCCCCTTACTCAAATTTCTATCAAGACGATCGATCCGGCTATAGGGAACATTGAAGTTGGAAGCGGATCAGGCAGTGCTGGGTCGATGGGAGAAGGTTTCACTCCCGAATACTTTGACAGCGCTGTGCCAATTAAATCAGCCAGTGTCATGTCGGCTGATGCCAGAAGCAACGTGTCCCCTTTCTCTAGCACATGCACTTCGCCACCCGAAAGTATTCAACCTCAGCCTTATCGACGATCGACTCTGACCTTGGCGTCTGATGGGACTGGACCTTCGCCATCGAGCTCCTATAAGGATACAATGCCTATTGCTCCGAGTAACCTTGGGGCCGAAGGAAAGCCTGTGTTCAGTACGCCATTTACACCAACAGTCCAGTCTTTTGCTATGCAGCAGCAAGGAACGAATGCCAGTCAAACTTCTTCTGAAGCGAATACGATGGAAAGGCAAGCAAGCTCGGATAAGATGCCTGAGACATGGCAAAGATGGTGTGTTCAGTTTGCTTAAAACTTATTTTATTCTGTCGCTGAGGTTTCCTTTTTTATAGGCATCGTCCATCGTTCCCCTTCCCTGCTCCTCCTGGAATATCATACGTCTTTGACCCCTCAAGTCCTATGGAGGCTACAGACCCGTCCTACGTCCAGTAAACCAACCGCACAATTTATCAGTCGTTCAACCTCTATTGTTATTTCCATTTGGGACGTTGTACTTTTATTTTTCCATCGTCAGGTCTTTGTTATTCATTTTCTTCAGTTTTTTCCTGCGATTCTTTTACTTTGTCAATCTTTATATATATATATTATATATATTAGATATATATGTGTCTGTTTTTGGGTTTTAGGGATAATCGCCTCCGCATCTCGCATTTCGCATTGTGCCTTGCAATTGCTCATCGAAGTCTTTATCTAGCGACTGTTATGATACAAGGCCAATTATTATTGGTACTCTACATAGCATCATAGTAGAAAGATAGAAAAGTCTCTTCTAATAGGAGGGAAAAAAGAAAAACTATTCGTATGTTGCGCAACAAGTCCTAATTTTGTTATGACCATGATATGTACCATCGATTTGCAACATCTGTCTTTCTGGTCCAGAGGAGTAACGAAAATGGCCAGCAGTCTATTCAAACGTTTATTTTATTATCTCAGCCATCGTTCTGTATATCCTTTGTATCTAAACCAAAAAGGAGGACGCATGACTAACATTGAAAATGACTAAACGGACGGTTTTCTATGGCCAAACACATAAATCACATCATCCCTCGGCTCTTACAACACATTTCGGTGTCGATCACTCTTCTTCTCGCTCACCATTTAACCTCCTTTCCTGAAAATCAACCACTAACCATGTCTTCATCATCTTCCTCTGACAGTTCCGCAAGCTATCCATCTTTCGAATCTCGCTCTTTCAAAAGATCATCAATCGACATCTCCAACCTCGATGCATTCCTCTCTTTATCAATTACATCCCCTTACATCCGAGAAACATACCCACCTACCGACTCTTCCGTTGTCTCTGCCGTCTCTTCCGTTCTGAGAGGCGGATCGTTTGATATTTCTGTTCCTAGTGAGGTATCGGCTGCTCTAAGCGAGAGGAGTAGCGCTGTGGGGAAGGAACTGAGGGAAATTAGAAGCGGGAGAGGGAGAGAGAACGGGGAAGAGGTGGGGCACTGGATGAGGGAGAGGGCGAAGAGCGTGGGGGAAATAGTTGAAAGTTGGGTTAGTAGCGGCGCGACTTTTACCCCTTTCCCTTCTTCCGATTTCCGATCGGGTCGTTTTTCCGGTGGCCATCATGATCGTCTCTCAACAGCGAGCACTCCGAGTTCAGGTACTGCAAGTACATCAACTAGCAACCATGTTTCCTCTGCACCATTAGAGACGACGACGACATCAAGCAAAGAACTTTCTTCTGCTCCCCGGCGCAGACTCGCGACCACAACAGTTGCAAACCTCAAACCTTGTCCACCAACGGTCGATTCATCCACAGTCTGCGACATTATATCCTACATCCAATCTGCCGACAGCAACGGCAACGGCAACAGCAACCCATCACCAACGCTTAACGAAGAACACTGGTGGACAGCATACCACGCGCTCCGCAGTCCATCCGCCTTTGGCACCCACGGCGTACCTACCAATCTTTCGGAAAAGTTGGCCGCGATGCGAGCGCTGAGATGGAAGGATGTGGAGAGTGATGTGGGATATGAAGAGGAGAGAGCGAGGATGTTTTGGGGGGATAAAAGTCTTGCGGGATCGCATTTGGAGGGATGGGGAGAGATCAAGAAGCTAAGCCAAGGTTAAACGGTATTTTGCTGGATAGCAGATCGGTTTGATTGAATGCCGAGTGGGTGATATGCGTAACAACGCTGTCAAGATCAAATGCGAATATTGGATATGTCGTTAGTTATACGAGTTGATCAGATAACGACTATACACGATCCTGTACCTCATCATTCCTCCATACTCATCACTTGCACAAAAGGACAAGGACGAAAAGAATCCAAGATGCATGCAGGCTTGTCAAAAAATCTGCAGCATTGAGTCAATGAACGCACTTTTTGCAGTCAACACATCTTGATGCTTTACGTATCCTCCATGATGGGTTTAAATAGAGAAGAAGGGACATTTTCAGGTCCCCCCGGGTTTGCGGGTTACTGAAATGCCGGTATTAGTACTACCACATGTAAAAATTGGTCCAAAATAAAGAAGGCCTAAAAAGGGCAAAAAAAGGTACCAGACCCAAGATGTAAATGGGTTTTCGGAACCGGGGATTTGTTCGGATGAGTGATGGGTGTGTAGTTTCCTCTACTATTTTTGCTGGGTAGAAACAATTCAATTAATGATTCCTTTGGTACTGACTGGTAATGAACGGTTGAAGAGTAAGTTGTAAGAGTAAGTTGTAAAAGTAAAGAAAGTGAAAGAAGGGATGCGATCAATATTAGTGCATGAAAATGAGAGAAAGATTCCAGAACTATTCAGGGCTTGGCTTAATTAGAGAGAAAAAAAACTATACAAAGTGATTCGCACTACTTGATTCCAGTTTCAGCCAGAACAATGAAGCCGCAGGGAGGTCGAGACTCGAGCATGAAGGAAGGAAGTACGAAGCCGTGGAAGCAGGAGAAAGGGGAAGAGGAGAAACAAGTGGATCATGGTCAAAGCACGTATTACCATGATGAATATTTCAGCCAACCGATTCTTTTATATTACTCTTTTTTCTAAGCCCCTTGGGTTCATCCAGAGCAACATTCATGGCCGACCGTCCATCGGCCATGAGATCTCTCCTTTTTCCTTATCATCTTTGGTTGGAAAAACGCGAGAGGATCAGATAGTAGGGGAGGGGAGAGGAAAAAAGAAGGCCTTTGGGGTCGGAGCACGTACTTCTAAATATTCATTAAACGCACGCTGAGAAAGCTCACAGGTCGCAGACCCGCAGGCCCGCAGATTTCGCAGATTTCGCAGATTTTTTGCAGAACCGCGGAACGTGGGTACGTATCATGAACATTTTTGTTGACGATGACGCGAAGACGCGCCGATGGCGCATGCTTGTTCGCTGCTCCCTCCCTCCTCATCTCGTTTCGCTGGCTTTGAAAAAAAAGAAAAAAGAAAGCAAGTTGAACAGCAATTTTTTTTTCTGTATACGATCAGCACGGAGCATGCGAGCGTCATATTTTTATCATCTTTAAGGATCTTCTTTTTGGGGTGGTTGCGGTTCGCGATCTTTGATCGATGTATTCTGTACGTTACGCTGTACAGAGAGGCTGGGCACAAAGACAGGCAGCGGGGCCTACGACATTTTGGATATAATGAGCTTGGAGAGTTTGTAGATTGATGATAGCCCTTTGCTACTTGTTGCCCACCCAATCGACTGCTACGACAGGCTTCCATACATACTTTTTGCTCGACACCTCGCGGCGGCCGACGGCAGAATGGCCAGCGCACTTTTCTGGCGGTCCAAGCGACGCACGCACCCGACCGAGCGCACAGACCACAGCGGGCCGTACGCGCAGGCCAACGCTCCGCCCGCCGAGAAACGTGGGCCCAAGAGCAAGCCGTGGTCCTTTCTGAGCACGAAAAAGAAAAAAGACGCCACCCGGTCTGCCGCCGCTGTCCCCGCTGGCTGGCACGGGCCCCCTCCACCCGCAGCCGTCTCCCGCACGGACTTGTCCGCAGCGCACGGTGCCATCTTTTCAAACACCTTGTTCGCATCGTCCTACATCCACTCGCCGGCCCCCCCTGCCAGGCGGACATTCGCTTCCCACTCCGCGCTCGACTTCTCCGCCCCGCCCGCCGCCTGCTGGGACTCGACCGACAGCTTCGATCTCCCAGAGCCGGAGGACGAGGACGACCCCGCAGTGCATGTGCGCCTGGGCGACTTTCGGTCGAGAGCAAAGCTGACGTGCCAGAGTGTGCTGTCGCTAGGCAAGAAGACGGTCGCACTCGGTCTCAGGAAGGGATCCCGCGCAGAAGGACTGCGGTCTGACGTGTGGACAGTTGTGAGTTTCCCTCTCAGGTGCCCGCTCCTTGCACGGCGACACGATCGCAGCGCTGACTTTCCCAGTCCTACTCTACAGAAATCTTTGACATGTCCGTCCCGCCGCCCGTCCCCGCCCGCTCACGCCTACGTGATGCTCCTCCTCCCAGAATCGATACCTCCCGCGATGCTCGCACTGCCGCCTCGTCGCCGCGCCCCGACGTCGGCAACCCCAGCCCCAATCCCGACACTAGCGCCCCCGCCATGCCCCCCTCTTCCCCCTCGCCTCTGTCCCCGTACTTCCGCAAAGCCTCTCTCCAAGTCGATCATGTCAATCCACCAGCGACTCCTCGTCTGAATTCACCCTCAACACCGTCTTTTACTTTTGCCTCTTCTTCACTGGCTTCGCCTTCCAACACCGGCCCATTATCTTCGTTTGCGAGGAAGCGACAGTCCAAGCTGATGGACAAGGATCCTAGAGATCCGTATAAAGTAAAAGATGGTGTCCTGAAGAAGAAGGCTAGTAGTGGTATCTATACTCGTGAGTGGCCAAACTAATCTCCCTTGTTTCCATACTGATTGGCCGTCTCTCCAAGCTCCCACGTTCCCTGGACCAAGCGGCGACCACCTGCATCTCCCACGGCAATCTACTTCCACACTCTACACTCCACCCACCCACATTCTTGACGCACCAGGCCAAAGCGCGGGCTTGGGTCTAGGCCCCATGTCCCCATCCCTATCCTCATCCACCCGATCCTCCTCTTCCGACCACTCGGACTCTACAGCCCCTCCGCATACACCTATAAGCCCCACCGGCCGATTCGGGAAAGCCTTCTCCAGCAACGTGAGGCGGCTGTCAAGTATGGCTGCCTTGTCCGGGATGACTAGTCCAAGTAGGGAAAGAGAAGAAGAAAGAGAACGGGAAGAGCAGAGGATGAAGGCTGGCGGAAGTGAAGGTGCGAGTATAGCTGGGAGCGGGAGTGGAAGTGGGAGCGGGGGCTGGAGCTGGAGGGGGGAGCAGAGCAGAAAAGGGAGCGCGCACTCGCATTCATATTCACACACATTCTCATATTACCCCTCGGGAACACCATCTCTCGAGTCAGGCTCGAGCTGTGATCCACATTCAAGCTTGGAGCATTATGCTAACCCTCAACCCCTCGTTTCTTCCCCCGCCTCCATCTCCACCCCCGTCTCTTCCCTCACCCCCACCCACTTTTACACACCGTCCTCGCCCTCATCTCCACCGTCAACCGCTCCCCTTGGTGTAGGGTTCAATGTGGAGGAAGAACCAGGAGATGGGATGGAAGGAGCGGGAAACAAGGTATCAAGACAGAGCCCGCGAACAAGGGGACGGAGAAAACCTGTACCGCGGTTGTTGGAGGAGGAGGATAGTACGAATCTAGTGGAGAGCATGGAAGGTTTGCAGGTGGGATTGTGATTTAAACCGGAGGGGGGCATGTTGCCTGTGTGTTTCAAAACCAAAATCGGAGCGTTCGCTTAATCATGTGTGAAGACTTGTTCCGAAAGTATTAATGTTGTACTCTCCCCCATGTCTCTCAAATTCTCTTCCTTATCCATGATCTCCTTCCTTGCTCACTATATTATTTCTTTCGTTCATTATATGCCATACATTCTATAGTTACATTTCCCACCTCACTTTTTTTGTATCCAGCACAGCACCATTGCTTCTCTTATACATGTTCCCCCCCAAAAAAAAATGGATACTATATCATCATCATCTGCTATCCAAAATACGCAAAACAGCTCAGGTAACACCACTACTCTGCCCTTCTCTCACTTTTCTAAGATCAAAGCAAAGCAACTCTCCACCGCACAGCTTCATACCCCCACCCAAAATGTGTCACCGCTGAACCTAGCACGAGGAACGCACTCTGGCCCCAGTATACTGCCACCCCACCGTCGGTGATGAGATTATTGGATTGCGAGACTGAATGGCCGATGATGGCCGCTTGGGCTATGAACGCTATCCATGTAAATCTTTTTTTGGGGTGTTCCCTATAGTCTCAGCGGCCGGAAACTCGACGAGATTTAAATGGCGCTACCTAAATAAACCGGAAAACTTACATGAAGCAAACGGCGACAGAGATGAAATGGACCATAACCAGACTGTACAGCTTTTCTTTATTGGGTGCAGGGTTTTTGCGATTAGAGTATCGGATAGTGTAGGCATGATGCACTCCAGATATCAAGACCAAGGCGAAAGCTGTATAATATGTGCGGGTTGGATTTTTTTTCGAATCGTCCGCCCGTTAGTTCTCATCATTAGCTCATGCTCGTCGTCTTTTAAAATACTGCTCCAGGAGCTCTGGAAGAGACCGTTCGTAAACGGACCCACCTACAACGTTGGTAACAATCACTTTTGAAAGGTTCATATTAATATCGTTGGGCACTGTAAACCCAAAATACCCATTCGGTATTTGGTACTGGAATCCTCGAAAGGTACAGCCCAATTTACCATTAATAATCAAGTTTGACGCATTGTAACCACAATAGTCTTGAGACGCAAAACGGACGACTCGGTCTTCAGTAGCCACGGAGACGTACCAGACGCTGTCGGCGCTTGAGAAAGCTGCTACTGCAAGAAGGATGCAGGAGATGAGGGGATAGCCGAGGTGGTATGGTAGGCCTACAGTTTTCGACATTGTTTGAAGGGAATTGATTATTTGATGGGTCAGTTGATAAAACGTAATAAGTAGGTGAGTAGGCTGATCAGATGTGAATTTGGCTGGTCGATATGCAGGCCGCCTTGACGTGATACTACGAGACAATTGTAAGATGAGATGGGATGCGGAGAGGCGTGCAGATAATAAGATTTCATGGCAGAGTTGGGAAGTATACGAGTCGATGGAAAGAAGCGTAATAATAATGTCTTCACGGCGGAGTTGAGGTCAGTTCTTTGATATAAAGGAGGGCCAGGAAGGAAGTGTAAGCCGCGCGGACATGAAGGGGCCTGGCGAGATAACTTGGTCGGCCGATTTCCAAAACTTTTTTTTTTTCTTTTCTTTGGAAATGGCCGGTTAAAAATATACTTTGCCGCTCAAAAGGCTTTGTGATTCGTCTTTAATGCTCTATGTGAAGAAAGATGGACAGAAGCGGAGAAAAAATAACGAAGAAGGAAAGACGGACAGAGGAGATGATGCGTCAGAATGAAAGGTGGAAAGGCGAATTTTATGACGTGGATGGTGGAGGTCGCTGGATGAGCCCGCCGCAACTCACCCCCCCGCATCGCAGCATAGTCAGTAATCGTACGCATTCCATTATTCTCTCAAGACTGCATCCCCCATTTCTTATTTTTATTCTATTTTTTTTTACAGAAAATGCGGCTCAGTGTCTCAATCTCAGCGGCTCTTATCGCCTTTACATCTTTGGTATCCGCCAGCAAGGTCGTGGATCTCGACAACAACAACTTTGATCAGGTACGTCCATCTCCTAAACAAAAAGCAGTGATAAGGACGCGATAGCTGACATTTGAGGATAGATTGTTGGACAGGACAAGGGTGCCCTTGTTGAATTGTGGGTTTAGATGGTTACTGTATGTCAATAAAGTGGTTTGCTAATCATCAACTTAGTTTCGCACCGTGAGTTTAGCTAGAGCATCTGTGTAGAGAGATGTGTACGAAGGAAGATTATGCTGATCAGCGTCGCGAAGATGGTGTGGTCACTGCAAGAACCGTACGATGCACACAAGATTCAAAATACTCTTGTCGTTGCTGACTTTTTGCTTTAGTCGCTCCTACATATGAGCTCCTTGCCGATGCTTTCCCTTCTGTTCGTTACTTACCTACATACCAACAAGGGACCTTACAGCTGACAAATATCTTGCAGGACAAAGTTATCATCGCCAAGACTGATGCCGATGGTGTCGGGCGGGAACTCGGTTCTCGATTCGGTGTCTCTGGTTTCCCCAGTATGTCTTTGAAACCCGAGCCTTCGGTTCCGTAATGCTAACCAATTCTCAGCTCTCAAGTGGTTCCCTGCTGGCTCCCTTGAGCCCATACCTTACAGCGGTGCTCGAGACCTCGAAACCCTTGCCGCATTGTCAGTAATATCCTTCTACCCACGCAAAGAAGGGCACGCTAATAATCGCACTGTACATAGCGTTACCAAGCAATCTGGCGTCAAGTCCAACATCAAGCCTCCTCCTCCTCCCGCTTACACTGAACTCGATGTTTCCAACTTTGACGATGTCGTCCTTAACGAGAGCAAAAATGTCCTTGTCGCTTTCACTGCTCCTTGGGTGAGTTATCATCATCACGGAGGGGCCACACCTTTCCATCGATGAACTGATTTTCATGGTCCATGCATTATAGTGCGGTCACTGCAAGAACATGAAGCCCGCCTACGAAAAGGTCGCTAAAATCTTCTCCTCTGAGCCCGACGTTGTCATCGCTTTGATGGATGCCGACGACGCTGAGAACAAGCCCGTCGCTCAGAGGTACGGTGTCTCCAGCTTCCCCACTATCAAGTTTTTCCCCAAGGGTTCCAAGGAGCCTGTCGCCTATGACTCTGGTAGGACCGCCGAACAGTTTGTCAACGTACGTATACCCAAACTCCAAATATTCGCTGCCATAGAGGGATGTTGGTTGCTGATAGTCATAACTGTCGATTACAGTGGATCAACGAAAAGTCTGGCACTCACCGATCTGTTTCCGGTCTCCTTTCCGAGACTGCGGGCCGCGTCCTTACCCTTGACACCCTCGCTTCCGAGTTCTTCTCCGCCAATGTACCTGAGCGTCCTGAGATTGTCAAGAAGGCCCAGGAGGCTGTCACTACTCTCGACGGAAAGAGCAAGACTACTGCCGATTACTATGTCAAGGCTATGGAGAGGATTATCGCCAAGGGTGAAGAGTGGTTGACCAAGGAACAGACTCGGTACGTCTTCTCTCTTTAGCCAAGGAAGAGAAGATCAACTTTTGCTGACGGATATTTATGTCGATAAACAGACTTGCCAATCTCCTAGCTTCCCCGTCTCTCGCTCCTACCAAGCTCGACGAGCTCAAGGTCAAGATCAACATTCTTTCCGCTTTTGCCTCCAAAAAGGCTAGTGAGGCTTACGACTCTGCCGAGGAGGTTCTTGAGGGCGCTTGGGACTCTGCCAAGCAAATCCCTATCCAGGCGAAGGATGGTCTCGACCAGTTTGCTGATGCTGTTGAGGAGAAAGCCAAGAGAGTTAGGTCTGATCTCTAGTCTGATCTGTTCGTTCCCAATAGGAAAGATTTTAAAACAAATACTCCTTGATAAATGCATAACAACCATGAAAAGAACCTTATCGTGAATCGTGCAAGTCCAAGTATTGTGGCTAATAATGGCATCAATGTTATTGTCACTTATTCTCTACACACTACTGATGTAAAATAACTGTTTTGCGATAATAAATAAAGAAAAGAATATCGGGTCATAGCTGACTATCGCAGACTCTGTCAATGACAAAAGAAACAGACGAAAAGAAATAAAAAATGATGCTAAAAAAAGAGCAAAAATGCACAGTCCTTTGCTTATCCACTTTCCTTTGAATAATACTTCTTCTCTTGCGTCTATTTACCTATCTTGCGTACCTTTTGATTTCTGTAGTGCTACAATATTTTCCCTGTACGCTTTTAAGGCCAAAATATACTAGTTCCCCAACAAAAAACAGAAAAGCAAGAAAACGATAACTTCTCCTTAGCATCGGCTCAAGCCAACCCCCAAAGTCTGACAACTCCGTCCGCACCTGCACTTCCGATGACTGGTAATTCCGGATGACTAGCCACCGCGCAGACGCCCTCATCTGCCCTTCCTCTGTGCCCTGCCAATTCCTGGATTGAAGTCTTCTTTGTCAAATCCCACAGACGAACTGTACAGTCGACAGACGAAGTAAGGATGCACGTTGGGGATGAGGGTGATAGAGCAAGAGAAGTTATAGGTGCGGGATGAGCGAGGACTGTATGCGTCGGAGTAGTGGACGCTATTGTGGTTGTTAGATGTCTCGGCGTAATAGGATAAAGACATGCCACTTACAAGATTTAACATCGTAGAATCGAAGGTATCCGTCTTCATGAGCCGTTACAATAGCCGGTAAAGTCGGGTGGCTCAAGATGGCATTTACCTGAGAGTCCGCACCTTGACCTTCCCCTCCAAACAAGCGCACTTCCTCTCCAGCATCCACATCCCATAATCTCGCCTTTCCATCCGACGTACCCACAAGCACTTTTCCAAAGTCTAGGTTGAAAACTGCCAGACACGTCGGTATGACACCATCGCCAAAAGAGCTGAATGACTTTTCGAGCTTCCAGTTACTCGCGGATGGAGAAGAGCCAGATCGTTCCCAAAGCTTCACCGAACCATCTGAGGAGGCGCTGACAAGGCGGCCTTCAATGGCTTCCTTCCCTGGTTGGCTGACTTCTTGAGGAGGAAGGAGACAGATGTCCCAGACAGATTCGGTATGACCTTCAAGTGTCTGGACAGCAACAGAAGGATTATAGGTAGCGTACGGGTCATGATTGTGAGCTGGCAATTGCCAGAGGCGGATAGTAGAGTCCAGAGAGGCAGAGAATATTATAGAAAGGGCGTTGGATATGGTCACGGATGTGATAGCGGCGGTGTGACCACGCAAAGTCATGATAGGCTCAATTTCTTGAGTAGTATGTCTACCGGCTTCCAGTTAGTCACTGATATATCTCTGAATCAGACAAGACATACCTGTGGGAAATGATACTAGCTGAGTCCACTGACCAAACCTTCACTGTACAATCATCACCGCCAGTCGCCAACATGATTCCAGGACCATGAGCAAACGCAATGGCTCTGACAATGTCCAAGTGACTCTTCAGGCTCCTTTTGGATACCCATATCTTATCGATTGAATCATCCGCTTTGACTTCTTCCTCCTCGGTATTGAGCGACAAGGTCGTGAGTCGGTCGTCTTCGGACTGATCGGGCACCTTTCGTGCTCTTTCCTCCTTTGCCTATGACAATAGCTTAGTTCTGTTCAGGACATGTATGTCTGTATACAAAAAGACTCACCTTTTCCGCTTCCTCGTTGGCAGCCTTCAATTCTTCTCGCCATGCAGTCTTACTATCCGGCCTATATATGGCTGTCAAAAGCTGTTTTCCCGGCTCATCCGAATCTTTCCCCGCACTCAGCGATTGTGGCTCATCCTCGCTTTTAGTCGTAGAGATTTCTGGTAAGTTTACTGTTCTCGGGGACGGGGAGGATGGGGGGCGATTATTATCGCTGGAGGGTAAAAGTGCCGGATCTAAGCCTGGACGATGAAACGCCAAGGGTGAAGGAGAGACGGACTTTTCCATGGGTTGTGATGTCGGAAAGGAAGCAGAAGGCCCAGGCGGCAATGCAGGGGCTGGAATAGAAGGAATAGATTTGTCCTTTTCACCGTTCATTTGATCATTTGCAGGGACTGATGTCGAGCCGGCAGTCTCTTTGGACTCTGCAGCTTCGTCGTTTCGTTTACGAGTGTGAAGAGGTTGGACAGACTCTTCAGACAATTCTTTTCGGGGTCGTTCGTAAATGTCAACTTCGGGGTGATTAGGGTCGTGTGACACTTCCGGCTGAGGAAGAACAGAAGGGTCTACAGGAGGGTATGGAGGGAGAGGATTGAGGGCACCGGGAGAAGTAAGGTAGCTGATCTCTTGAAGACATCTATCAAGAGCAGGTGAGATATTTCCACAGGGCTTATATCATTATGACATACTGTTTGAGATATTCCCGACTTCGTGCACGGGCTTTAGGATCTCTAGGCGCGACACCGATGCTCTTCCATTGATTTGCCTCAGCAGGCTGAGAGCGAGACATGATTGTAGAGGATTTGCTGATGGCAGCAGAATGGATGCCGTTCACCTTGGTTGGCTTCTCAACAACTAAAAGATGGTCAAATCGGGACAGGGAAGAAGAGGAAGGCAAAACACACTGTCTTCTTGACTACATTCACTTCCGCTACCTTCCTTGTCTCCTGTTGAAAGCCTGTCTTCGTCCTGAAGTGCAGCCAAGCGAGTAGGCGGGACACTATTGAGCTTGCCTCCGGCACCAACCCGCTTTGTTCTCTCTTGTCGTAGTGCAAACTCGAGCATTTTGACTCTCCTCAACAAATCCACCTTGAGGTTTTCTGCTGATCTTCTTTGTCCTTCCAGCAATGCAATCCGGGCCTAGAGAGGCATTAGCACCTGGATCCTCTCGAGTGCAAGATCAACATACCCTCATCTCTGCTCTCTCAATTTCCCACTCGTTTCTGTCTCTCTCCCATCTTCTCCATTCGCTTTGTAGATAATGTAGCACCGACGCGAGGTTCATCTCTTGACCAGGAGTGCTGCCACTTCCACTTGCGCCATCTGCAGTACCGTTTGTCGATTGAGGTCCTTGCTGTGGTAGCTGTTGTTGTTGCTGCTGCTGTTGCTGACCTTGCTGTTGAGGTTGTTGATACTGCTGGTACTGCTGGTACTGTTGCTGAGGAACGGGTCCTGCAGGTCCTCTGTGTTGCATACCAGGATTCTGAGGGTCATACTGAGAGCGTGGCTGTTGGCTGGCAGGGCTGAAGAGCTGACTCCTCTGGACGGCACGGTTCATGTTGGTTATATATCAATGTTGTCCCATGTGGGTTGTAAGATGGTACACAGTCCGTTCCGAGTGTATTCTGTGGTTGATGCAGACGGGTGGCGGGTGGAAGATAGAGTTTTATGTATATAGTATATCTTCGTTCTTCCTTCCTATTGCCTACCAGTTCAGCTCACCTCGAGGTCTGTGCGCCCTTCGTCATACAACGCGGGAATTTCGGCGTTAAGTCGCGTGGCGTGGGGCTGCAACATCCACTACATATGCGAATGAACAACGAAACAGGCAATTAAATTGTGCGTGCAGCTTGCAACAAGGCAGTGTACACTTCTACAGGGGGTACATACCTCATATGCCTATATATTGCAGGCTTCAGCAATGTCCGCGGCTCCATAGTAGGACACAGAAAACTGGCACGCGCGCATCTCCCAGCTAGTCAACCTGGCTTGTTAATAAGAACAAGAAGACACTCCCGAAAAGAAGGCGGCCGTGAGCATTGCGATGCAAAATAGTCTCTCTACTTTCTTCAATTGGGTTGAGAATGACTACAGCATGTCTTTCCTGATCAGCTTCGTAACGACATACCCATATGGCCGTTTTTTCCCACAAAGCGTCACAGCACGAATGATAAGAGATATATGTAGAGTCCTAAGGACCATTCGGTTGAGTTAATAACCTAGTTTCATTATTGGGCCCTCCCACAGTTTTCAAGCGAAGGACGATAGTCATGCTATAATGATACGGCAAGAAATAAGATTAGACAACTCAATGATGTGGTCCGGTGTCGGTTTTCAGGCAGATCTTGGCTAGACACAGCAAGCACAGCATGTCACAACACATCATCTACAAGCGAGATTCCTTGGGCTTCTTGGAAGCATTGACGAGGTGCTTCATCGACATCTACAGGCTACTTTGCAACACATACTTTTGGGTCTATATTGAGGAATCTGTTGGGAAGAATTTGAATATATAACATCCAAAAAATCTCGGAGCTATTTCTTGTCTAATCGCGTTTGGTGGTCTTGCTGGATGGGATGTCTTGTTTTGACGATGATGTCATTTCTGGGCCAGTCTTGTCTTAGCCTTTCCTTAATTTTGCTGGTGTTTCTTTTGACGGGATCTTTACGTTTCATACGCAAGAATAGACCTGTACGGCACGTTATTATCTCAAACATCTTTTAATATTCCTTTGCACCAATAACTCGCCCTTCTGCAAAATGAGTGCCCAGGAATTCTACCAAGGCGGGAATCAGAATGGGTATCAACAACAACAATTCGCTCCTCCCCCTGGCGGTCCACCTCAAGATCAAAACAGGGGCAAGCAGGAGTATGTCCCTCCCCAGGGCCAAGCGCCCAATTACAACATGAGGCCTTCCCAGCCTTATGCCTCTACCAACCCCGAAACGGGTGGCCAGCCCGTATACCAAGACACTGCGCCCTTCTCCCAAGCAAACGAGAAGACGGGAGAGAGGATGAACCCTCGAAAGAGGGTGAACGATATTATTCCGCTGATATTGTTTATCGCTGCCGTTATTGGGTTTGCGGTTGTTTCCGGTATCGCGATACATAGTTTCGTGCAGGTCAATGGTTTGGGAGGTGGAATGGGTGACTCTAGTATAGGGCGTACAGGAACCAGTATAACTCTCGATTAGTAGGTTACTTTTTTCATTAGGTCCAAATGGGAACTTACTTTTAACATAATCAAGCCACACGGTCTACCTTCTTCTAGTTGTCGTCGCTCTCGGTTTGGTCATTGCATCTTTATATCTTATGGTGAGTTACCCTCACCGTAGTCTGTGCAATAACACGGCTCATTCAACAATTCAAGGCCTTGAGGGCGTTCACTAAGATCATTCTTGAAGTCACTCTAGCATTGACGGTCATTCTTAACATTGGTATCTGTATTTGTAAGCTACAAGTACATCATAGAATGTGGGAGTAAGGTGCTGATGTATCATAACACAAGACTATTTTATCATCAAGTGTATGTGTATTGCTGTTAAAAATCTTACGTTTAACGGCCTCGACTAACTTTCATAATAGATTGGTCTGGAGCTATCATCTTCCTTGTCATTGCCCTTCTTTCAGTCTTCTTCTACTGGGGCATGCGAAAGCGGTGAGTTTTTTTTTTTTTTGGGATTGTAGCTGCGAAATACTGGGAGCTCACATTTTGTCGGCCACTCAGTATCCCTCTGGCCAAATTGCTTCTTCAAACCACAATTGACGTTACAAAGCACCACCCCTCGGTATACGTTGTTGTCTTCATCGGTCTCATCATCCAAGCAGCTGTATCAGTTTGGTACACTTTCACCTGTATTTCCATTTATGTTAAGTGGACTCCAGGCAGTGCTGGTAAGTCCGTCCGATCCCATGAGGTAATGGCTGAGCGGCTAAATGGATTAGCTTGCTCCGGCGGGGGTTGCTCCTCTAGCAAGGTAGCAGGTCTGGTATTCTACGTCACTTTTGCCTACCTCTGGATGTCTCAGGTTATCGGCAACGTCATTCTATGTACTCTCGCTGGTGGTGTCTTTGGAGGCAAGTCGTCTTCTCCTTGCTTCGTCCAGAACTTCACTAATCCTAGAATGTACAGGATGGTATTACTACGGTCCTCGAACTCCTGGCGGAGGTGTCCCTAAGAGGGCAAGCTTGATGGCTTTCGTGCGAGCTTCGACTCTTTCCCTTGGATCAATCGCCTTCGGAAGTCTGTTGGTTACTATCCTTGAGCTTTTGAGATTGATATTGCAACTGTTCAGACAGTATGAAGCTGGACAGGGTGACAGTGTGTTCTCTTTCCCTGTGTTGACTTTCATCCTGTGTGACTCGCGCTGACCAGATTTTAGTGATCGGATCTATCCTCATCTGCATTGCTCAATGCTGTATCGGCTGTATCCAATGGATGATCGAGTATTTCAACAAATGTGCGTCCCCCTTCCAACCCCTTATATATAAAAGTGCGGTGACTGATTATGACCTCTACAGATGCCTAGTGAGATTTCATGATGCCTTAGACGGAGCGATTATCTGCTAACCTGACCCTACTCTTCACCCAACAGCATTGAGATTGGTGAGCCCTCATTTCGGTACACGTGCTTATGGATTTACACATGACTGACGGCGATCCTTAGCTCTTTATGGCAAGTCATACATCCCTGCTGCCAAGGATACCTGGAGACTTCTGAAGGACCGCGGTATCGACGCTTTGGTGAACGACTCTCTTGTTGGTACCGGTAAGTAAAATCCAAGCCATTTGCTATGAGGAACTTATCAGCTAACTTATTTGTCGAAAAGCTCTCATGTGGGGCGCGTACGTCAACGGTTTCCTATGTGCTGTACTGGGCTACCTCTACCTCAGGTGTAAGTGACGATGCGAAGATGCTGCAAGACAAAGACACTGCTTACCATCTATATAGTCACTCATCCTGCGTACAACTCGGATGGGCAATATTCCGCGTAAGCGCTACCGCTGGCGAAATGTAGATTCACCGCTGACTCGCTTATTTTCGTAATAGACCTGTGATTCTCTTCTCATTCCTCATCGGTCTTAACGAAAGTTTCACCATTGGCAGCGCTATCGTTCGTTGTTCTCGCATATCCCCGATGAGACTCTTTAAGCTGACACATAATTTCAGGACGCTGGTGTATCCACCATCTTTGTCGGTCTGGGAGAAGACCCTATGGTGCTTGCCGAAAGGAGTCCAGGGTTGTTTGAGATGATCCGCCAGGTTTATCCTCGAGTCATCCAGGGTGTTCCTCATTAGTTTATTACTTTATAATTCTTAGATAGGTCGTGCTCGAATGTTACGAGAGAACGTAGATCTGTTATACACCGTCAATTCATTATAATGTATATGTCAGCTACGCACTTCCCCTCCAGACGTTACGGTATTATGGCTCTTTATCTGCAAAGAAGCCCTTGAATCACTTTAGACTCAAGCTTTACTGTGACGAGATTAAGGAAGAATTGATTGTCATTTCATAAGAAAATCTGTAGCGGGAGGGCTCGGCTTTAGAAGCTGATTGCTTTAGACTGAATCTGAGGACTGCACTAATGCTAGTTTCATCTTCCATAAGGTGCTGGGATGGGCTTGCTGACCCAGTCTGTTATTTTCATTGCAAAATTGTAGTGCATATTGCATCTATTAGTCAACCGCCTTTTCGCCGGCCCTACTTTTTTACACACCATCTTTCCACGCAGCCTTCTCCGCTCGGACATTACCCTCTTTCTGTCTTTCAGGATCTTCTGTGGCGGCACCAGCAACGCTCTCAAGCTTTCCCTTAACCCCTTCAACACTAGGTACTGGGATGGCAGCAATGGAATCAGAGGTGGCTTGCTTATAGTCCCACTGAGCCTTCTCAGCCTGAGTATTGCCTTCCGTTTGCTTTTCTTGGTCTCCGGTCACGTAGCCAAAGACACTAAATAGATACCACTAGGATTAGAACCGCCCAGCCTCATAATCCATTACTTCTGGAGAAACTCACGACTTAACCTTACCGACACCAGAATCGACAGTGGCCGCTCCAGCCTTTTGCGCTTTGGCTGCGTCCACTTCATTTCGTCCTTCCCTCTGAAGCTTATGACCTGTCTGGGCCCATGAAGAGGCTCCCATCGATTCAGGGAGAATATTTCCAATAGCCTATGGTTAGGTCTCATTAAAACGAAGCTAGGTAGAGATGAGAGATGGGAATATCTCGCTGACGAGCTAACGTACCTGTTGTACGAGACCTGAAGCAGAGTTAAGCTGCCCAGTCATTTGGGATGGTTCGTTCTTTTGTTCTTGGGGACACATAATGTTGATGTTGAGTGAGACTAAGAGCAAAAAACAACAACTTGGATTATTTGTCTACTTATCATGCCCTTGTTCGTTGTCTGCTTGAACAAAGCAGAGCATTACGTACGAGCATCTCATTCGGACAGTAACCGAAAAGATAGCCATGACGTCATGTTGTACACAACAGATACTTCTTCGCCGGCGTGCGCGACCGTCGCCGAATACTATTACGCGTCGGAGGATGAGGTTAATTAATTAACGAAAGACGCGTCGAAATTATCGACCTTCAATTTGCCCCAGAAGATTGCTGTTGTCGAATAGAACAGATTGTAACAATCATCGAGCTCTAATAGCCATCAGCTCCTCCGACCCACAGAAGCCAGACATGCGCCAGAATTCAAGCTCGCCATCAATCTATTCAGTTTCCGATTCGGGCTCCAGCGACTATACCCCCAGCGTCTCAGAAACCAAACGGTCGTCCATCAAACGAAAACGTGCTGCACCAGCTTCCACGAAAAGCAGAATTAAAACGACTATTGTAAAGCCGGTACGCGGAAAGGGCAATGCAGTAGATGATATAGAGGATATAGAAGACCTTGATGTCACAGTCTCTCGGAGACACGGAATGGATTACCATTCCGTTGATAAGATCGTAAACGAGAAGGAGAGCTTACTGGAATGGTTTGAATGCGTGAGGTGGGTGAGATCTGGGCGGAAGGCGGACCTATTACGCTAACAGTTCCATCAGAGAGAAAAGAGGTATGCCTTGGCGGAAGAAATACGACCCATCTTTAAGCTTTGAAGAAAAAGGACAGAGGGCATACGAGGCATGTATCTATTCTTCCTTCGTGCGTCAAGAGGTTTCCAGCTAATCCATTACACGTTAGATATGGGGTGAGCTTTAATCGAAAGGATTTTGAGCAATAATAACAGAGACTTATGGTGTGAATGATAGTTAGCGAAGTAATGCTTCAGCAAACTCAGGTCACAACTGTGAGAATTTAAGGTCTAACCATCTCATTTCATGACTCACGTTTGCGGTATAGGTTATTGCTTATTGGCATCGGTGGATGGAGCGATGGCCAACAATCGGCGACTTGGCAAAGGCGGACGTGGAAGTTCGTATCAAGCACTTACAATAAGATATTATCAGCTGACGATTAGAATCGGACAGGAAGTTAATGCTGCGTGGCGTAAGTTATCAGCTCCTTGAAAAGCAAGTTTAACGACTGTCGCCTTTAGGTGGATTGGGATACTACCGTAGAGCAAGATCTCTGCTGGCAGGAGCGAAAACGGTCATGGGAAATTCGAAATACAACGGACGGCTTCCGGATGATCCTGCTGTTCTGGAAAAGGAAATCGACGGAGTAGGACGGTATACTGCCGGTGCGTTGCTTGTACCACGCATCCATGATCTAACGATATACAAGGGGCCATTTGTTCCATGGCTTATGGCGTGAGAACCCCTATCGTAAGTGACACCATTTCATCCCGCAATTGGTGTTGACAAATAGTCAGGTCGACGGCAATATCCATCGTCTTCTCACGCGTCTCCTTGCGGTGCATGCTCCACAAACCGCTCCTGCTACAATCAAATTCCTCTGGTGGGCAGCCGACGACCTGGTAAAACATTTACCTTCTGGAGATAAACACAAGAATGTAGTGGGTGACTGGAATCAAGTAAGTGACTTACAAAACATCACTTGTAAAGAGTTCGCACTGTTGATGGTATCACTCAGGCTCTGATGGAACTGGGTAATCAAGTGTGTAAGCCCGCAAACCCGGAATGCGGTGTTTGTCCTCTGCAAAAAGCTTGCAAAGGTTATGCAGAGGCATGTTAATTCATCTGAGAGCTTTTCGATCCTTGTACTGATACCCAATCCTCAGCTTTCCAACTCTCCACAGTTGTCTACGACTAAGTCAGATTGCAAGCTGTGCGCCCCAATACCCTGTGGTATTGAGACAGACAAAATTCCGACCGTAATGGTGTTCCCCATGAAGAAGGAGAAGAAGGTGTCGAGAGTTGAGGAAGAGACTGTATGTGTCGTCCAGTGGAGAGGTGACGGAGATCAGAGGAGATGGTTGTTTACGAAGCGCCCGGAGAAAGGTGAGCGCGTATCAGGCTGCATGGGGCACGTATAAGCTGATGGAGCTGGTCAGGCTTACTCGCCGGTCTCTTTGAGCCTCCTACCACGCCTGTTTCAGCAGGTCTATCCTCCACCGAAAGGCTCAGTGCATCCCTAGAAGCGCTGTCAAATTATATCAAAATCACGGAAGGGGAAGCGGAAGGCTTGCAAACGTCAAACAGGGATGTAGGCAATATATCACATATCTTTTCTCATATCAACATGACCTACCACATTCATCTTCTCATACTCGCATCCCCTGGCAACGAACCTCCATCTGTCAAATCCAAGACACCTCGGCCGGCTGTATGGCTCAATGAAGAAGAAGTCGAAAAGGCGAATGTTGGAACAGGTGTGAAGAAGGTATGGGCAGAGATCTACGGATCTTGGGGTAGTTTTGAGGAGTCAAAGATGGGAGCGGTATTGGCGAAGAAACAAAAGAGAATGAACAATAAATCGACGAAATCTAAGCCTGTCGGGGCAAACAGGAACGAGAAGATTGTCAAGAAAGTGATGATGCCGGTTATGCCGACTACGAGAAAGAACGTTGATGTTGTTGAGTGATGGCACTTGTACCTTGCTTGCTCTTTACATGTATTATATTGTCTTGCACCCATATAAACATTTTGATTCGGCATTGAGCGCCCATGTTTTTATCAAGATTCATGAATTTTTTTTTTGATACTTTGGCTGCCAGTGTTTTGTTGATCTTTGCACTACACAGGAAGCCGCAACAGTTAATACTTTGGCTGTGTGGTGCACACATGGGTCGAAATCTCTCGAAAGGAGGCGGGTCGGCACAGTTGATGCTATCTTTGCTGACCGTTTCTTTATCGCGCATGTATAGGATTGAGGAGAAGGTACAATTTGAATACGTCAAATGACACCAATGGTCAAAAGTAGTTAGTCAGATGATACTGCTGCTCATTCTTCAAGTCGGCCATCTTATGCTACAAGGCGTGAGAATACCACAACAAACGACAACGAGAGTAAAAGCAGAGGGCAGGAAGATGGATATTCAAGATGCCTGAAGGTGATGGATCGTATCTACCCAATGAGGTGATCGCAGATAATCACCACACAACAGGTCTCATTACTTATGACTCACAAATACCATCGATCAGGAATCAAAACATCATCGGAAAGTAGCATGCATAAATGCTACCTATGGCGAACTGTGCGAAAGTTGAGCTCAATGTTCAATTCCCGTCCCCATCTGCAATCACCACTGGAACTCCACCTTGATGTTGGCAAAACTGGCAACGGAGCGTGCTTCTTTGTGTTCTTCCTTGGAGTACGTATGGCTATATATTAATCGTATACGGCAGTAAACTTCGTTCGATGAAAGGCGATCTGGGAAAGTTGAAAGTCAAAATACTTGCAAGGGCTGAAAAGACAAGGGGCAAGCCTCCAACATTCGAGCGCTACTGATTGCCTATGGTTGGGTGATGATGGCGCAAGATACCAGGAAAATTTCCAGTTAATTGGTTTTTCACGCTTCTTGAAGTTTGAGGTGTAATTTCTGTTGGCGATGATGGTCGAGAGATCTAGGCGCAGAACTAAGGAAAAGGGGGATGGTCAGTTGGACCGTGGGGAAGAGTGCGAACTGAACTAAAAGACGAATAACGGAAGTGAACTGAACGTTTTTTTTGTTGATGGCGGTGATTACCGCTTACTAGGCATCATTCATCACTCACTTGCCCCTTGGTCGGATAAATAGTCAAATATTCGCCACCGCAGGCCCCCCATGAGCTTGCGTTCGATTATGGACTCCTTTGTGAGGCCGATGCATGATGTATTCATCTGCCCAACTCCATCTTTTACCTCCACTCCACTTATCAGTCATCATTTTTTGATTCCAGCGGTGAATAAATAATGAACCTGCCAAAATTGGCAGCGAGTGTTCGACGTCATTGCTTGGTAAGCCGCGGCAACCGATGTCGGGTAATATACTGGGGAAACCCTGAAGGATAATTATGCGGTTTCGACAGATGGCGTGCTCGAGAAATTTTTGCTACTCAATGGCTGTTGAAATCAAACTTGAGGGCCGCAATTGCCCATCCACTATGGTGTGCGCTTCCAACATCTGCTCTCTGCAATGCGGAGATGCCAGTATACCATGAACAGCTCCAATACTTGTTTGTGACGTCGTGCATCTTCAAATATCTGGAATCTTCTGACAAAAATCGTTTCTTAGTGAATTCGCCTTTTCAGTCATTCCCGCCGATATCACCTCCCATCCTAATCTGAAGACGTGCTCACTCTTGCTGTCGTCTTCACCTTTTTAGACAAAATAGATTCGATAGATGGGTCTTATAAAGAATAGCCTTGGGAATTCGAGAACAGGGAAATTCGTAGATTGTTCGACACCTTCACTACACGACTCGTCCTTCATTCGTATTCAGGAAGACAGTTCCTCTACGGCGGCAGCAAGAACATCGACTCAGGAAGATCTTCCCGCCTCCATGTCTCCCGACGTCAAGCCTGGCTTCCGCCCTGAAATGGTCAAGAGTAAGGTCAAGCACTACTTTGGTTACACGGAAACAACGCCAGAGACAATCTCTGTCTTCGACTGGGCAAGGAGTCAGACTCCAGCTCTTGGGCCGGGAGTGAGTGATGCGTCCATTTCTTAGATGACTGTACTGACTATATACTATATTTTTCAGATCAAAGCTTATATCCTCTCTCTTTTCCCCTTCATTCAATGGGTTCCCCGATACAACTTGACTTGGTTGTTCGGTGATCTTGTGGCGTAAGTAGATTTTCTTCTTTCCATGGTAATGGCTGACCAATCAATCCCAGTGGTATCACCGTTGGTATGGTACTTGTTCCCCAATCTCTTTCTTACGCCAAAATTGCCGAACTTGAGCCCCAATACGGTTTATACTCTTCTTTCATCGGTGTCCTTACCTACGCCTTCTTTGCCACGTCCAAGGATGTTTCCATCGGTCCGGTCGCCGTCATGTCTCTCGAGACTGGTAACGTCATTCTCAGTGTGCAAGACAAGTACGGTGATCTTTATCCCAAGCCCGTTATCGCTACTGCTTTGGCATTCATCTGTGGATTCATCGTCTTGGGGATCGGATTGTTGCGAATTGGATGGCTCGTTGAGTTCAGTGAGTTCGGAGTTTCTGAGTCGCCGCGTTCCGCAGTTTTCTGACATAATCCATAGTCCCTCAACCTGCCGTATCTGGTTTCATGACTGGTAGTGCTCTCAACATCGCCGCTGGTCAATTCCCGGCTGTCTTTGGTCTGTCCAAGAAGTTTGACACCCGTGCTGCCACATACGAGGTTATCATCAACACTCTCAAACACTTGCCAGAGGCATCGTTGGACACCGCTTTCGGTATGACCGCACTTGCCACCCTTTATGGAATCAAGTGGGGATTTACCTGGCTCGGTAAACGATACCCTCGCTATGGCCGAATCACTTTTTTCTGCCAATCTCTTCGACACGCCTTTGTCATCATCATCTGGACCATTATCTCTTGGCGTGTCAACGTTCACGCCGCTTCGCCTCGCATTTCGCTCGTCGGTCACGTCCCTTCGGGTTTGCAACACGTAGGCCGACCTTACATTGATAGCCAATTGCTTTCTGCCATCGGCCCCCACATTCCTGTTGCCACTATCATCCTTCTTCTCG
>NC_026745.1:220000-297500 GCF_000149245.1 Cryptococcus neoformans H99
GTGGCAGAGAAGTTTCATCCAGCAGGTCGGTTCTCAAACATATGTGATGAAGCTCCAGGGTTTCCGTAAATTATTTTGCTAGATCGTGTCACATACGGAGCTGATCAGTTTGTAGTGTTCTTTGGCACTATCACCACTGTCGAGGGCGAGATTCGAAAACTCCTCGACCTCGCTAAGTGGCAGCACAATCCGATTCGTTTTCTCATCATTGATTTTACTCTCGTCCACGGTCTGGACTTTTCTTCGGCTGAAGCATTCGTCAGGGTACAACGCCTTCTTGCTGCCAAGGATGTTCACTTGATTCTGTGTGGCGCAAAACCCGAGGGACTCGTTGGGACTGCATTGCAAGGCGTTGGCTTATGGGCAGATCGAGAAGGCACGAGGGTTGAAGTGTTTGAATCACTGAATGATGCACTGGAATGGACGGAGAACGTGTATCTGTAAGCTAAAGGGAATAACAAAAAGGCATAAGTTGACAATCTTCTTATAGTACTGCTTTTTTGGAAAACCAACAATTAATGGACTGTGAAATCACCACAGAAGTCATGGACTTCCCGAAAATTGCCAAACCGCCTTTCTCATTGTCAGAGTCTTTCCAAAACAGTCCGCGGAGGAGCCATTTGATTAAAGCAGCAGGAGATACCTTATTCCAAAGTAGGTAATTTTGCTCTTTTCGACAAGACGATGTTGACCATTATAACAAGCTTCTTACGCTTCCAAAGATGATGACGAGCCTTCGACTCCACCACCCGAAGAACCTTTGGCCCAGCCAATTCCAGTCCTTTTACAAACTTTTGGTGCCTACTCAGCCTCTTCGGTTTCCTCCATTTCCACTTCGTTCTGCAAATCACTCGCTCCTTATTTCACCAAGTCTTTCATCATGTCAGGTGACACCCTTTGGATGCAAGGCGATCCTGCCGACGGGATGTACATCATTGAAGTTGGATGCTTGCGCGCCACCTACGCCTATAATGATACAACAAACTTAGTACAAGAGACAATGGTGGCAGGTACAATGGCTGGTGATTTGAGCGCGTTGAGTGAGACCACGCGAAACTGTAGCGTTGTGGCCGAAAGAGAATCAGTTTTGTGGAAGTTGAGCAAGGAGGGACTGGATAAGATGGTTAAAGAACAGCCCGAGGTTGCTCAGGCTTTTATCAAGATGGTCCTCAAAGGTGAGCTCGGCCCCAGTTACAAGGGAAAAGACTTAGAAAGCTGATAATGTTTCAGCGGTGGTGGAAGAGCAGGACGTCTTGTCATCTCATCTTATTGCTGTCCTATCATAGATAGCTGGTCATTCTCTTATTTCTTGTCAAATGAAACAGTCTGGATTGTGGCCGAAGACTAGTAAATCGGCATGTTATGAAGTTGTAGTAATACTTCAAAAACTTCTAAACGTAGAGATGATCAAAATGGCATGAAACATCAGTGATATACTGGATCTGTCGTGGTGATCATCTGTTACCTGCATAAACAAATAACGTACTGAATGATGAAGAGTAACCATGACATGGTGGTGCTTCGCCTGTTATTCATACACTCCACTATTGTCGGAAGTACAAAGATAGGTTGAATCAATGTTGATTAAATGATGTGGAGCGAGGTACTGCGTTAAAAACCCTCACATTATTTGAGACTAGTGTGGGGTGCTATATGGCTTCGTTCTCATTTTTCTAAGGTTTACTCATTGTTTGACCTTAAGCTCACTGATATTTAGTACAAATCATATTAGTTAATGTTTTTAGCTGCTTCCCCCACATTTCCGTCATCTGCCAGCAATGGACTTGCCTTCTTGCTGGTCTCAACCGTAATCCGTCGCAAATCCGTTCATCGCCGGTGGATCGTTGCCATTAATTTGTGCCATAAAAGGATGATGTCGTCGGGTGTTGCGGGCCGGTCGATTAAAAAGTTCGAAATCGGCGATTGCATCATTCAACGCGGTGGAAAGTTGTTTGTCGGTCTTTTATTATCATCAATCGTTTTCTTCACCTCGCCCACTCTTTACCGTTCCGTTACCACAACGTAATGTCCGATGCCTTACAGATATAGGGTGAGAATAGCCAGCGGCTATCAATGCAGAGTGTAAGGTAAAATACAGCTTTATTGAATGTGACAAATCCATCATGTACGAGGCGGCACCACTGCACCATAAGGATCACCTTCTCTCGGTGCTGGAAGTAGGATGGAAAGATCCCAACGCTTGTTGGGATGTACGGGGTACGGGACAATAGAGAGCAGGCGGGAAGAAAGGAGGGGAGCGAATGGTGAAAAGAAGGAGGGATACTGATTAAAATGAAGACGGTTTTGATACAAGAAGACATACCCGCCAGTAACAAAAAATGCATGCAGTGCCCAAGAATAGCGAGAAAGAGCCCCATCCGTCAACAAGTGCCAAGTCGACTGCGACGGCGCTCCATGCTGCTCTGACGGAGGTAATGAGCATAGAAGAATGGCAAAAGAAACGAAGCACGATGATGCCCATCATATTCCAAACCTCTAGACCATCCCTCTTCCCTAATATTTACCGAACGTGTGGTCAACGCACACAGAACTCCCCAATGGAGCCCGGTGACTGGAAGAGAATAAAGGAGGGGCACAGAGGGGCTCAATGTTCGGTCACGGCATGACACGGCAAGTTCGGATTTTTGGCTTGTTCGAAGAAAAATTGGACGTCAGGAACAATGTACAAATGGGATTCATTCTCCGACTGATTTTTTTTCAAGCCTCCAACAATTTGTTGTGATCACGGAACATAGCAGAGAATGCTTGTTGCCCAAGACAGTAATGTGGAATGCGCAGTCTCAACAAGTTTGCGTTCAGCCCTGGCGGACAAAAAGGAAATGTCGGACAGAAAACGCTGTTCAACGACCGGCCCAAACAAGTTTGTGATGCGGAAGTTGGAAGTTGGGTGTCCTTTTGGGGTTCGAAATGATTCGGGGAGTTTGTGCACCATGAAGTCACCGGGACAAACCGGAGTGAGCAGCGCAGATCCTTCCTTTCCAGGGTAGTCAGGAGGATATTGGTGCCTGAATTTGCCCCCCACAAACATTGGCTCCGGCCTGTTTTTGGGCCGTAGCCGGTTCGGGCGAGCGGAACGGAGGAGGTCTTTTGGTGGGACCGGTGGTGAGTGGTGGGTTTGGGTTTGGCTTTCATAGATATTAGTTCCCTTGTATTTCAACTTATCAGCAACACCACTCTCCGCGCTTTCCCCATATCGTGTCTCCACTTTGTACTCTCCATTTCCGACGTCACAAATAATCGGACCCTTCGCCTACATCGCTCAACGCAGTTCGCATCGTAGCGAAGATCGCTTTCACTCCCTGACTTGCCCTCTTCTCGTCTCATCTCACCTGGCTATAAAACCACCCGGTATCCGGTGTGCGCACTTGTGCAATCATCATCGATCGTTTCCAGCACTGCGGTAAACTCTATGCTAGGGTCTGGCCAAGTACATCACTAAACCATTTTATCTGGTACCGGTACATCGTTCCCACTTTTATAACGTTACAATCTACCTTCGAGCGTTGGGCTCCATAAAAGCTTTCACACAAGTTGTTTGGCGTATCAAAAGCCGCTCTCATTTGAATACGAGAGCTCCACTACTGTTTTCTTCTCAACGACTTCCATCTCATCGCTTGCATCTCAGGCTGCCATTGCATTTCAACAATGGCGACGGTTACAGCGACAATGGACGATCTCATCGCCAGCCTCTCCGGGAACATGCACGTTTCTCAGGAAGGATACGACCTCAAAGCTCTTCATGTAAGTCTCTTATCATTTTCAATAAGTCTTTACCTCATGTCACTCTCAGGAGTTCCTTGCTCAAAACTTGCCACTTCCGTTTCCTTCGCCCACTGCTTACGCCTACCCTGTTGTTCCACGACCACCTCCATTAAGCCGCAAACCCTCTTCCCTTCCTTCTTACACGCACCCATCCCCCACTCCCACTTCTCTCCCGCTGCCTTACAACCAAACACCTCACCCTCCTGTTTCATATGAAAGACCTCAATCAAGTCAAACCCCAGCCCAGCGACCAGCGCCATTAAGGCGTGCCAGCTCGTTCGGCACCGTCCCGCACAGCTACGCTCCTGCTGCTAATAGCCATCAAGCACCAGAGCCGAGCTATGCGGCGTTCGAGAGCGATGCTTTTGCGCCTTTTTGGCAAGGAGCTGTGGAGGAGACGGAAAGGGAAGATCCTTGGGCGAGGATCAGGAACGCACCCACTGGTGACTTTGGATTTGCAGCCGCTCAGGAACAACCGCAGATCACGGATGGGACTGGCACACATCAGTACCAATGGGGACTTCAGCTTGGGGGTTGTGGACAGTCTCAGCAGACGGTGATGGCCGCCCAGAGTAACGGGGACGTAGGAATGGATATGGATGAGGATGAAGATATGGAGGACAATGAGTTGGTTGAGAGCATGGTGGAATACGGCGATGAGAACGACACTTGGCGGCGAGGCAAGTGGTGATAACGTCTTCCTTCGGGATTTCGAAACATAGAAACAAAAAGTTGTATATTAGCTTTGTTGTGATTGATGTCTGCATACATATATATAGTACGATCATTGCATGTTGATGGGAACGTTATCAACATTCTGTCGCCATAATCTCAATGCCATGATCGTAACAACTTCACTGCTCGGTCTCCAGTAGCTTCACTCCATTTTCAGTTTCCGTCACACTTTTTCACACATATTGGCCATGCCGTATAACTTTACATATACTCAGCTGATCCAATAGATAATGTTCGTCGCACGGCTTGAGTTTAGCGATAGAAGAGGAGAATTTACCAACATAAACAGACAGATAGCGAAAGAGAAAAGGAAGGAATGGCTTCGGAGAAGGGCAAGAAGCAGTGCAGGCAGTGGGTTACGAAAGATGAAAACAGCTAATCAAATGTAGCTTTGAATATCAAAACTGGACAAAACACTATCAGGATGTCATTGTGAGAGATTTTTATTTTGCAGCAGGCTGGGATTTTCATCGCCCAACGGAGAAGATGCGCGATGAATGAAATTCTGTCAGTTATCTGCTATCTTCATGCTACGCAGCACTACTGCTACCAACCCACCGACTTAGCAGGCTACACCAGCTGCCACTAAACAAAGTTGCAAAAATGAACGAAGGCGGTAATTGTAGCGACGTCAACGTCCTCGTAGAAGCCGGAAAACACCTTGTGCTACATACTTTAGTTTCGTGTCCTCGGTCGTTTGTCTACAGTTGTACTTGGAGCGCTATGCTTGGACGTCGTTGTGGCTGAGCTAGAGAGTTTGAAGAGCCTAAACTGCTTTCGATGATCCATTTTTCTACCCGATGGACTACTTCTATGATGTTTTTTTGGGCTTTACATACCAGTTGACGAATCTTCCTCACACTTTCCTTGCGCCTTCTCCTCCCATCCCTCTCTTCCGTACTCCTCCCTGCACGGTTCTCCTACTTTTCCTCCCTCCGTCTTCTCTCTTTTCCTCTCCTCGGTGCCCCAAACTATTTTCCTGTCTTTCTCTCTTCTTTCTCTTACTCCTCTCACTCTCATAACCCTCTAACCTTAAAAGCAATTGCGAATCATCCCTTTGATGGACAACCCCTTTCTAGCTCCGCTTATTTCTTTCCAACGATGGTAAGCCTTTGACGAAAGACGAGACACTACTTCATCGTCCGTGAGGTTACTTGACCCCAATGATTTGTTGGTAGCCATGAATCGCTGCAAGGGATCGATGTTCTCGAAATACTTATTAATGGTCACAGGTTGCGATTTCTCGCCATACCGGGATCTCATGAAGTCCTTGCCTTTCCCTGCTTGAATATGCTTGACAGCACTGATAAGACTCTCATAGCCGCTGACGGGCAGTTCAGACATATTTGGGAAACGTTTCTTTTGATCAAGTGTGGTGATAATTTCCTGGAGCCAGCTCTTCCATTCTGGATCATTCATAGCTAGGAAGTTTGAAGGCTTTTTTCTCGTGATTTTACTCTCGTTGAAATTAGTTATTGGTTCAATGTGGTGTTGACTGAAGTCCTGGTAAAGTGGCAAAGGCATTAGTGACAAGGTCTCATCGGCAGTGAGTGATCTTCCAGTTGCCAGGCTAATAAGCAGCACGTCGTTGCGCCAAAGATCCATAAGATGGTGATCGGTCCGCTGGAAACGAACAGAATCGTCGTCCTTGTTGTATCCCTGAATACAGATTGTCAGCTGCAGTGTGCATACGTTTCTCCACAAGGTGGAAACTTACACATGATTGAAGATGTACATGCTTTAAGGGCATAGCGTTGGGGTCGAAACACTCGTCTTCAATCTCTCGAGCATTCCAATATACCTTGGCAGATTCTTGTAAGCGGCTTCTGAGTCGAGACCCCTCATTAGCAGTGAATGAAGCTAAGTCAAAGTCTGAATTTTTCAGGGACATTGAAACAGCGGTTCCAGGAACCCTTGAATGCTCCGTGCATACTTGCCTCCATGCCCACAAACGGAATACTCGGCTTGTAAAGTCCCTAGGCCAACTGGGTTTTGTCTGTCTTCGCATCGAGTAAGGCTGCTTCGACAGATCTAAAGTGAACGTGGAGACCTGACTGGTTTCCAATTGACGCTTTCTTGCCTCCTCCAAACTCTCGAGCGCCTTAGAATAGTCTCGAATAATTCTAGACGCCTGTTCACCTGTGTCCGCCATGGCAGCGGAAACGAGTCCTCTGACCGCTTCGTAATCTTCATCCGACATAAGAACTGATTGGCCATCCAAAGAGTGAAGAACTCGGTTTGCCAGAAAAGCCTCTCTGTTTTTGAACTCCCATGCGCGACTCATTGGATCAGTCACCGGCTCAATATGTCCGTCCGTACAAACTAGGTAATCCGGGCAAGAGGACATACAACTGATCCGCACAAGAGCTGTTCCAGGCTCAAAGGCTGACCTGGGAAGCCAGAAGAGCATTAATCAACGTGAATGGGAACCAGAGGTTGGGTAACTTACTTGACGCTTTTATCTACCTGTGATAATGTTTGCGATCCGAAGCTCTGGTCACCACTTTGCGACATTACAGCCTGGCCCGCGGCTTCGTTCTGCGTTTACTATCAGCCAGCGTCCGATCCTGGAAAGGCCCAATTACTTGCACTGTCCTTATAAGCTTGAATCAGAGCTGACAAACCCCCTCTGCTTGCTGAGGGTGTTGAAGACATAATTTCTGATACTGAAGAATAGGGAAGGCTGCTACAAGACGACAGTTTTGGTGTGACTTCTAAGATCGGAGATTGAGAACAATATTTTCTTGTCCAAACTGTGGTTGTCTTTTATACCATTTATGGCTAAATAAGAACAGAAGCAGGAGTATCGGCTAAGGAGGATCTGAAAGGTGAAAATCATCTCAGTCTTGTGTAACAGCGACGTTTAGGCAGAGATGCTCGAGCTGAGTTGCAATAACTTGTCAACTACTTCTGAGGCCGCTGCGAAGCCTAATCGGTTAGCAATAGCTAGCATTAGTGAGTGATGCCGGAGGGCAAGAATCTGTTCTTCCTTTCATTAATTAGCAAGCGAGACTCCCAAACAGGTTATGGTCTCATTGCAGGCGTCCTACCTCTTTGCCACCAACAAGGGGACTGGAAATAGAAAAAAGCTGTTCAGCACATATTGTCATCATGACATACCAAAAGAACTGGCACTATACTAAAACGTTATTCCAGTTTGTCCGCGACCAACTCTAGTATCTCTTTTGTAGACTTGCCAACATTGGCCAAATCCTTTGATACCGACTGCCACACCGGACCATGGTGTGGTGACGCCACGATGCACTTCTCAATGACCGCTTCTTGACGTTCCTATATCATTCATGTATCAGTCCAGATATCCTTTTAGAAATTGAAAACAAGAATCAACTCACTTTCTCTCCATGCTGCCTTTCAAACTTCAGCCAATAACCCCAAGCATCTCCCCAGTCTTCATCGGCGGTAATAGCATTGGCCATCCATTGTCTCGTCTTTTCAATCTTCCTTTCACTCCAGAAGTTCCTCGCGACCGCCAAAATGACGGCTGGATGCTCGCCGGCCTTTTTGATGGCGTCGACGGAACGACCTTTTCGCTGTTGAGGAGCCTCCATGAAGATGGCCATGGACCAAAGAAGTGGAGAGGCGGGGCATTCTTGCATTGCTATAGAATGAAGCTGTTAGTAAATCGCAGGACAGGTCAGGAATAAAGTGATACTTACCTCGAGCAAGGACAGATTTTGCTTGTTGAGGGCTGCCCGTTCGCTCCTCAATCTTGATACTTTCCGCCCATAATTCATCATTCTTGGGATTATGCAACCTCGCCTTTTCGAGCAGTGCCCTTGCCTTGATCGTCACACCTGCCTTCTCCTCCAGCCGGGCCGATAAGATCCATAATGGGATACTCTTCGGACATGATCGGCATCCTTGAGCATATGCATTTCGCGCAAGCGCAACCTCATTACGGGACTCGTAGATCTGCCCTCGGATCATGTGCAACTTGTCGAAGGAAGCGAACCTCTTGATAGCAACCTCCAAAGTTGAAAGAGCCTCGTCCAACTTGCCCAACTGCCTCAACAGTACCGCTGACTTCATCCAGACCCTCTCTGTGTCTGCCTGCGCCTTGGCCTTCTCAAGGATCTGGATAGCAGCCTCCATCTCCCCGGTTTCGGCTGCTAGCTTGGCCGCAGCAAGGAAGATAGATTCGGAATCTTCATTTTGCTTGAAAGCTTCGGCAAGGATGGCTTGAGCACCGGGGATATCGCCGCCGACCCACTTCTCTTTCGCGGCCATAAGCCAGAGGACCTCCGCATGGGGACAATGTTGGGATCCCTGGGCGAGAATTTCTTGGACAGCGTCGCTACAACCTTTTGTCAGTCATGTAACCATGCAATTACACAAAATAACTCACGGTGTGCCGTGAACCTTTTCGAACTCCGCAGCTTTCCTCCAGACTGATGGAGTAGTAGGAAAAGCCTCGAGAGTGGCAGCGTAACAAGCCCTCGCGACCTCGTAGAATCCACCCTTTGTTGCTCTCTCCGCATCTTCAATCCAAACAGATCGCCTGTCTTCTTCTTCGACGTCCTGAGCGATAGTTGCCTTCACAATAGCTTGTGCTGTAAGAGGTGAACCGTCCTGTTCGCATTTCTCGGCCTCTTGCAACCACTGTTCTCGCGAAAGAATGACCTGGTTCTTGCGCAATGAATTGACAGCACCAGCCATGAGTTTGTTGACCTGCTGAGCAAGCTTCTTCCTTTGCTCTGCCTCGTACTCTGCTTCATCCTCCATCTTGACCTCTGGCTTGACAGCCACAGCGGAAGGTGACTGTTCAGCAAGCCTACCGGCAGCGATCCAAATTTCGTGAGAGGTAGGGATACGCTTGCGCGCAGAATTGAGTACCTGCTTGGCGTTCTCAGGTGTTTCAAGACGGGCCAAAGTGAGCCAGAGCTCCACAGAGTTGGGGATGACTTCGACAGCACGGGTAAGGAGAACGCGGGCGTCTTCAGGATCGTCTTCGAGGTTGACAGTCTCTTTCCACAACCCCACTGAGTTAGGAACGAATTCAAGGGCTTTTCGGAGAACGCGCTTCTTGGCATTTATGTCTGTTTCTAGAGAAGCAGCCTTGAGCCAAATTTTGACAGATTGAGGAACGTGCTGTATAGCTCGACCCAAGATAACTTTCGCGTTCTCCGGTGTGTTGAGTTCCGCGGCATGGAACCAAACATCCTCGTTTTTCGGACACTTCTCACATCCTTCAGCGATAATCTTCCTGGCAGCGACCATCTTCTTAGCGTGTACTTCCAAGGAAGCGGCGGCGATCCACCCTGGGGCGTGTTTGGGATTAGACTGAATGAGGTTTTGCAAGAGCTGGCGAGCTTGCTTAATATCACCGATTTGAGCGTCCGTTTGAACAATCTGACTGTTAAGAGCGGTCATATAGCCCTTAGGGTCGATGCTGGTAGAAGAGCCGTTTGAGGCATCTCTTGTAGCCTAATCAAAGCTGTCAGTGACTAATACGATAACCCGCGACTATATCCAAGCTCACTTGGTCAAGCTGCAGGGATAATACTCGGTCTCTGGCATTACCGATAGATACAAGATCTGTTTCGGTACCATCGATACCGATACCAGCCTGTGGAAATGATCAGTTCCGATTACGATTTACTACTAGGTTACCCACCTCTGCAGGATCCAACTCTCCTACCATGGCATTTCTCTTCACAGCATCCGCAATGACGGTGTCGCTGACATTGTAGCTTCTTCCATTCTGATTTTCCTCCAATCTCAAGTTGGCCTTCCTCCTTTTTCCAGTCAAGTTTCCTGCTTCAGGGATGGCATCCCAGTCTGCATCGTTGAGACTCGAGAGGGATCGTTTCAAGTCTGCAAATTGTGTTTGAAGCTTGGGATTGCGAGCGCGTTCTTCAGCCGCCGCTTTCGCTTCTGCCGCATCTCTGCATATCTAATTAGTATTGAGCATGAGGCAAGATATCCACAGAAATGACCCACCGTCTGGCCTTTCTTCTCGCATCCATTCTGGCATCAACACTGTCCCACACCTTGTCGGCTTCTTCGTCATCCGCTTCGTAGACTGTACCAGCAAACAAATTCCTTTCGTCATCCGGATCTTGGAAAGCATCTGGATCAGGGATTTCTTCTTCACCACGGCGAGCTTGAGCTTCTGCAACAACTTCTGCACTGGGACCAGCTCGGGCGGGACCAATATCGGACCGAGTTGTGAAACCAGAAGCACTATACGTCTGTCAGTTTAAAGTTACACAGGGATTGCGCGCAGAGACCACTTACCCTCGACCGAGACCAGCAACATAGCTCGCCGGAGCGGCCATCTATGGGTAATGTTAGCTTCCGATCCCGCTTCAACAAATTGAGGAGATACGTACGCTGAGGAAGTTGTATCGCACTTCCTTTGGGATGTGCTTCACTGTGCCTACGTTTGACATACTCGCGATGTTTTAGGTGTTAGGAAATAAGAAGAGAATCCAGTTGCAAGTAGCCGTCAAGATCACGCATCATGTCGAATAAGTCATAGAGGAAAAGAAGCACTAGGTGGCAAATTATTACGTAATATTTCTTTTGTAGTGACACTCCAGTTGAAGACGCCGGTCTGACTACCGTATAAGTAGTAGCACCTTTAATTTGTTTACATTTCGGGCCAACATCTATTCCTGAAAGAAACAGATATGGCAGAAACAATAGAGACACCGGTGTCTCGCAGACTGTCATCTGTGAAAAATATTATCATAGTCCTCTCGGGAAAGGGTAAGTCCAGCTCTTACACCACCTGCCCCTGCTGACAAACCAATGTTCATGTAGGCGGAGTAGGCAAGTCTTCGTCCTCGGTTCAGCTTGCTTTATCCCTTTTAGCACAGTCCCCCACAAACCGTGTTGGCCTCATAGACCTCGATATCACTGGTCCCTCGCTTCCGCGCATGGTCGGTCTCGATACCCCCACAGCGACTGTGCACCAATCATCAGCCGGCTGGGTGCCTGTATACGTGGACCAAGGAAGACGGTTGGGTGTGATGAGCATTGGCTTCTTGTTAAAGGATAGGGGTGATAGTGTGGTTTGGAGAGGACCTAAAAAGGACGGAATGATCAGGCAGTTCTTGTCAGAAGTCAGATGGGGCGACTTGGATTACCTCGTCATCGATACTCCTCCAGGTGAGCCACCAGTGTCTTACTCCAAAGTCACGACCTGACAAACGGTATAGGAACCTCCGATGAACACATTTCCCTTCTAACGCATCTTCATCCTCTTTTCACTCCGACTGTGTCTAACGCCACAACACCAACAAGTATCCTCATTTCCACTCCTCAAACAACAGCCTTGAACGATACTCTCAAGTCTCTCTCTTTCACTCGCAAGCTATCTTTACCGGTCATGGGCCTCATAGAAAACATGGCAGGATATGTGTGCCCTTGCTGCGGAGAAATTAGTGACACATTCGGAAAGGGCGGTGGAGAAGCTATGGCTCATAGGGAAGGAGTAGGATTCTTGGGGAGGGTGCCGATTGATACAGTGCTCGTCTCGTTGCTGGATGCGGTCAGTAAGGGAGAAGTATTAGGGGAGGGTGCGGTGGAACACACGTCCAATGAGAGCGCAGAAGATCAGACAAATGGTAGCACAGAACATTTCCCATTACTCGACAAATATCTTGAAACGACATCTTCAAAAGTCTGGAAAGATATTACCCAGAAGCTCGTGGATAAAATTGAGCAGCGCAAGTCAGATATCCGTGCCAGACTCGAGTCTTCATCAGAGACACTAGCTAGGGCGTAGTCCTGTTGCCTTCTATAGATAAATGTTGTATTGATAGCCAAATGCACGTTGGTACCTGGTCTGCCAGAACTCGTAGTCAAACGATTGTTCACCTAGAATGATGCACTTCAAACAATCAAAAAAAAAAGTTCATGCCCTGGACTATTAAGCCTTATAAAATTTACCACAAAAGGGAGATAGTACTAGCATACTGTTTTTCCTATGACTTCTTTGATAAGCTTCATCATATGATTATTCCCTTAGCCTCCAACTCCGCTCTTTGGTGTGCGATAGCGTGGGTGTGAATTTCCTATTGATCTATCAGCAATCCAGTATGTAATCGAGAAAAGCTCAAACTCACCTCTACGGTATCACAGACAACCTGACAATTCTCGTCTCCTACTCTCCACTTACATACATACCCTTCACCGCCCTCCTTTATCGCCGGCCGGTTCGCCTGAGCTTCTTGTAGAACCTGTACACCAAACACGTTGCCGTCCGCACTTGTATCGGGGAATGGAAGTCGCGCAGCCGTGGGTCCCTCATTTGGCGTATGAAACCGTATCGGGGACACTCCCTTCCTCCTGTTACCATTCTCATCCTCACTCTCATCCACATCAAATGCGCCCATCTTCACAGCTCTGAGAGTTTCTAGCTTATCCACAAGAGTCTCCACCCTTTCTTCCAATCTCTCAATCTTATCAGACTGCTCAGATGCTGTACGAACAATGTTGTCGTACTCTGCCTTGTACTTCTTGTAGAACTGGGCCTTGTGTCGGATATCGTCATCTGTTCGGCGGGATTGGTCGAGGAGAACTTTGATCTGAGCGCGAAGTTTGCAAATCTCATCATCCCGTTGAGCAGCGACGGTTGCATTGAAGATTTCACGCTGTTTAAGACCAACTTTGAGCTGTCCGGTCAGACGTTTGACTTGATCGCGCAGCAAATTGGCTTGCTGTACTTCCTCAACTGCTCTGTTACTCGCCTCATCATACTGCTTACGCATGAAGGCGTTGTCCTCAACCAAGTTCTTGTGAGATCTTTCAGCAGAGGCAATGCGTTCTCGGAGATATTCCATTTCGGCATCGGAGGATGTAAGCGATTGTCTAGCTTCCTCAAGTTGCGAAGAAAGAGACTTGAGTTCGGATCTGGCATCGGCGAGAGCAGCAGTGTCGGGATGGTTGGCAAGATATTCCTCCAGCTTTTTCTTCTCGAAAAGAGCTTCGTTAATGACACTG
Source organism: Cryptococcus neoformans H99 (assembly GCF_000149245.1). NCBI lineage: Eukaryota > Fungi > Basidiomycota > Tremellomycetes > Tremellales > Cryptococcaceae > Cryptococcus > Cryptococcus neoformans. Next base: position 233,489 of record NC_026745.1, read on the forward strand.
TTGAAGTCTTTCACTTCTTCTCGAACCTTGGCGAGTTCGGCCGTATCAGGATGGTTCATCAATTGATGTCTCAACTCTTCCTTCTCCATGATCACATTGCCTAGTTTGGCTCGCAAATCTTCCATCTCTTTTCGCAACTTGACAAGCTCTGCGTTGTCGGAATCCTTCACCTTTTTCTCCAGTTTGGCATTTTGGGCGTTTGAAATCTGCAACTCTTTTTTAACGGTATCCAGATCGTCATTGAGCGAGCTGAGAAGCAATTTGAAGGATTCTTTTTCCAGCTTCAAATCCTTCCTTTCCTTTAACTGTTCGTCCAACTCTTTCTTCACCTTGGCTAATTCCTTGGAATCAGGATTTTCCTTAAGCTTTTCTTCCAGATCACCTTTTTCCACCTGAATAGCCATAAGGTTTTCTTTCAAGTCGCTGATTTGTTTACACAGCTTCAATATCTTTGTCGTTTCGTCGTTGCCGCTATGAGCCAACAAATCTTCGGCACTTGTTCTAGCATCCTGAGCATTCTTCAACTCTGCTTTTAATCGCTCAATATCTTTCTTGGCTTTCCTGAGCTCCGCAGAATCGACAAAATCCTTGGGGCGCTCCTCTGCCTTTTTTCTTGCTTTCTCCGAATAAGTAAGCTCTCCCTCTAGCCAGGTAATCTTTTTCTTCGCATTTTTCAAATCGATTACAGCAGGATGTTGACCATAAGGTGATGGCCCACGAGCTACGGGGGCTGGACGTTTAGAGGACAGGAATTCGTTGAGGTTGAAATCAGGAGGGGAGAGGATGTTATCAGCTTCGACGACTTCTTCATCGTCATCGATCTTCTCATTTGCTCTTCCCTTGCCCTTGCTTGGAGGTTTCGCGACCTCTTGCACTTCCTCATCGTCGCTGTGCCCTGCGCGATGAATTCCAGAACGCCCTTCTTCAGCCAACTTCCTAACTTCTTCCTGTCCACGAGCCAGTAATTCATGTCTCATAAATGGTGGGCTTGAGAATCGTTCAATAGCTTCAACTTGTGAGGTCACTGCAGACGTTATTGTATGAGAGGGCTCAACAGTATCGTTGGATTCAAGGCTGCTGTTCGGTAAAAACAATGGAGATTTGTCACCGTTACGTGCCCTAGAATTAGGAGAATTTAAATGCGACGGAGTGATTGTGGGTTGCAGAGAAGGGCGGGATGGAGTCTCTCGAAATTTCGGTCCCGAGAAGGTGATGACACTTTTCTTCGGCCTTTGATCGGATGTAGGGGGAGATGTCGCCTTCGCCGACAAGGACTTCAAGGATGACGGACGAGCAAGTTGAACTTCCGGAGAGTTAGGTTCAATCTGCGATTCTCGAGACCGGAAGCGCGTCATGCCTCCACGCCTGGTGGCATGGGTTAACACATCGCTGTCTTCCGAAACATCTTCATGGTCGCCGAGAGATGGACGATTACGACTGGGACCGGCAACAGGTGCTGGAGACTCGGAAGGCGTCCCCGCTGAGACTGATGTAAGAGAAGCTCTACTTTTGCGACCAGTCCTGGCGGTTGATGCAGGAGAATCGACGCTTGCTCTGGATCGCGCAGCAGCCTTGCCTACCGAGAAATCATTAACAATAGTTCGGGCGAGAAGAATCAATACACCCACCGACTGACGTCTTATTCTTCTTCACCGGCGTAACTCCAGGTTCTCTTTTCACCGCTATTTCACTCTTTCTCTTCCTCTTCTTGGTCTTTGATGTCCTCTCCTGCTTCTCTAACTTCTTCAACTTTTCGCCTTCCTTCCCGACAATCGTTGGATGTCGCCTCTTTTTTTCTTTCCACTCCATAATGAGTGCGTCCGTACATCCACTCTTCTTTTCCCATGATGGTTTCCATGGACGACCGTACTTGTCCGTGCCGGACCATTTAATGAGGTATTCCCCATCTACAGGTGCGCCTCTCTCGTCCATAATCTCTACAGCTTCATACAGGTTGTCCGCATCGTTAGCTTCGGGGATGAATTGCGTAGATGGGATTTCGGGTGAAGGCTCCTCTGATCCTCGATAACCGTCGGTCATATTATATGGTCTGGTCAATTACGGATGAAGATGCAAGATGTTAATTCGACACTCATCAAATGGCTGTGGCAGGTGTTGTCGAAAGAAGGATGGCACGAGTTATGAATGCCTATTCCCCAATTTGATTCCGCCTTCCGCAAGTTGACAGGACATCCGCGGCGAACCATCACGTTGTTCTTCGTTAGTTCTTTATGGAACAACTATGATGATGATCATTACGGCTGCTGTACAAGTATTTTTCGTCATCAACACGATGGGCATGTTCCTTGGAATCCTGTCATGCGTCCTTCGCATCTCCATAATCCTATTGCATTCTGGGCGTAATCTCCGTGGTGTCCCTCACCGAAGAGATGTTCAGCTTACACGCAACTGTGTATGTCACTCTTGACTTCGTATTCTTCAGAGGAGTTGCCGGCTTGTGAGCTCAATTAATGATATGCAAGATTTACACGACGAAATAATTCGGGGACATCAAGATGCTGTCCAGAATGGTAGTTGCGACTCGGAAGATTATTAACTAATGAACAGTAAACCTACCGCGAGATTTTGTACTATTGATAGTAAGGCCGAGCTGCGGTTAGCATAACCGTATGTGTGACCAGCATAAGTGGCTTATTTTTCCTGAGTTCCCGATTCAGAACTTTCTGCATTTCATCAAAGACAGACTACAACTTAAGTAGCACTCTCATTCCTTTTTTTGCGTGGCTGACTTTCGGGCACTTCGGGGAGCAACTACAGCCAACGGGAAGAAAAATGTTGGCTTTTGAAACGCGCGCCTGATTCTCTCGGACTTGTTGTTATTTGAGTGTGTATTTAGGCATAACACAATTAACCACTTACGTAATTATGTTTTTGATACGCAATCGCCAAAAGATGGTAATTTCAAGAGATTTGCTGACATACTTCGTTCAACACTTCACTTCACCACTTTATACCCAAAATGCCTCCCAAATTTGACCCCAACTCTCCAGAAAATGCTCCTCTCATTCAGCTCTTCCAGAATCTCGGCCTCGCCAGTAACTCAGCCACAGAGCTTGTTCGTCAGCCTAAGTCTGGAAAGGCTTTCAAGTCCCTGATAGACGAATACGGTCTTGCAGACAACAAGTATGATGAGAAGCAGGCAGGAGCTCTTGTCAAGCTTAGCTCTGTGAGCGCCAAGCTGGACAAAGAGCAGAAGGATTTCCTCGTGCAGAAGATTGTGAAGGGGGATGTGAAGACGCCGGACCAGGTTACAGGTGGGTGGCCAATGACCGACTGTTGCGAACGGGTCCTTTGCGTCCTTCGGGAGCGCACAAAGCTGGAGGTAAGAGACAATGGCTGACATCAGCATGGATTGGGATATAGCGGCCGTCAAGTTTTCAGAGAAAAATCCCAACTTGAAGGCGAACGAGGAGGCTTTCGACAAGGAATGTGGTGTTGGTAAGTGGAACAGTTTTGACCACATTATGTTTTCTAACACGATGTTATTTAGGCATCAACATCACTCTTTCTGACCTCCCTGAACTCCTCAAATCATATCTTACTTCTCTTCCTTCACCTCCTGAGGGCTGGAACAGTCTTGGTCCTATTCTTGGCGGCATCAAGAATGGTGCTTCTGACCTTCGGTAAGCACTCCATATAGGTATCATGTGCTTTGCTAACATTCACATCAGATGGGCCAACGCCACGGAAGTCAAGTCCACCCTCGAATCCATTTTCATCTCTCTTTTCGGTACCAAGGAAGCCGCCGCCGCCGCTGCTGCTGCCAAGCCCAAAGCTAAGGCCCCCAAGGCCGCTGAAAAACCCGCTAAACCAGTCCCCACCACCACCGCCGTCGCTACCCAGTCTTCTTCCGCTACCCCTGCTATCCCAACAAACATCTTTGAGGAGGGCTTCCTTTCCGAATTCCACAAGGTCGGTGAAAATCCCCAAAGTGATCCCAAGTTGAAGGAGGAGCATTTGGCGTGGACAAAGGGGCAGGTGTACACCCGATTCCCACCAGAGCCTAATGGATACCTACATATTGGACACGTCAAGGCTATCATGGTTGACTTCGGTTATGCCAAATACCACGGTGGTCGAACATATCTTAGGTTTGTTATTATTTCCTTCTGTTCCATGGTAATCACTTTTGCCAATCCGAGTCTGAAAATGGCGGTTTTGGGATCTGAGCTTGAGCAATGAGTGTTCTGCTAGCAACCGTTGCCTGCTCCATTTTCACTCAACAGAGGTGAGAGTAATGGTCATGGTGTGGGATAGCGTTAAATGGGGACAGGCAGAAATGACTATCATTGACCACTATAGAGCCCAAGCTGACAAAACACAGATACGACGATACCAATCCTGAAGCCGAAGAAGGTCGATACTTCCAGTCTATCCTCGAAACTGTCCGATGGCTTGGTTTCGAGCCTTGGAAGATCACTTACTCTAGTGATAACTTTGACAGGCTGTACGAGCTTGCGGTTGAATTGATTCGACGAGGAAAGGGATACGTCTGTACTTGTGACGGTCAGCCGTTTCCTTTCACTTTCTCAAAGTTGTGCTGACGTTTTCTGCTAGCTGAGAAGATCAAGGAAGACCGAGGTATGGGCAAGGGTAATCCCATCCCTTGTGTGCACCGAGACCGACCTGTGGAGGAGTCTCTTCATGAGTTTGAACGAATGAAGAACGGCGAGTACAAGGAAAAAGAGGCGTGCATGAGGATGAAGATGGACTTGAATAGCGGCAACCCTTATATGTGGGACACTGTTGCCTACCGAGTCAAGAAGGCGCCTCATCACAGGACTGGTGACAAATGGAGTATGTCGCCAAATGTCACTAAAATGAAGTGTTGCTGATAATCATTTAGAGATCTATCCCACTTACGACTTTACACATTGTCTCTGTGATAGCATTGAGAACATCACGTGAGTCATTCCTCTATCAAATTTGTACGCGCCTAATGATCATTCGCATAGCCACTCTCTCTGTACGATCGAATTCATTCCCGCTCGTGAATCCTACGAATGGCTCTGTGACGCCCTCGGCGTCTACAAGGCTCGCCAGTACGAATTCGCACGTCTCAACCTCCAGGGTACTTTCCTCTCCAAACGAAAGATCGCAAAGCTTGTCCAGAACGGCCACGTCAAGGACTGGGATGACCCTCGTCTATACACTATCATCGCCCTTCGTCGGCGCGGAATTCCCCCCGGTGCCCTGCTATCCTTTGTTTCCGAGCTTGGTGTGACCAATATCCCTTCCACCACTGAAATTCAAAAGTTCGAGTCTTGCGTCCGAGGTTATCTTGAAAGCTCCGCGCCCAGGTTGATGATGGTTCTTAACCCTATCAAGATCATCATCGACAATGTGCCCGACGATTACCGTGTCCAGGTCGAAGTGCCTCTCCATCCCAAGATCCCTGCTATGGGCACCGTCCAGACCATCTTCACCAAGGAAGTCTACGTCGACGCTGACGACTTCAGAGAGGTCGATTCTCCCGACTACTTCCGTCTGGCTCCCGGCAAGTCCGTCGGTTTGTTCAAGGCTCCCTACCCTGTTACTTGCACATCCTTCACAAAGGACCCCGTTACCGGTCGTGTTACCGAGGTACACTGTACTCTAGCCGGCGAAGGGTTCAAGAAGCCCAAGGCCTACATCCAGTGGGTCAATGCACCCGAGGCAGTCAAAATTGACGAAGTGCGATACTTCAAGAAGCTTTTCAAGTCTGACCCCCCTCCTGCGGACTATGAGGCAGATGTCGACCCCGACTCTCTTGAGGTTTATAGCAATGCTGTGATTGAGCCTGCATTCTATGAACTTGCCAAGAAGCAGATCTCCGATGCGAGGAAGGACAGTGAAGAACGTACGAAGAAGGCTGTCGAGCAGGCTGCTAAGCCTGATACGTCTTCTGCTCCTGTGGAAGGCAGTGCGGCGGCTCAGCACAAGGATGATGAACCCGTAGCTACTGCTGAGCAGTTGGTGGGTAATGAGAACATCAGATTCCAGGGTATGAGGCTGGCGTACTTTACTTTGGACAGGGAAAGCAAGTTGGGCTGCTTGGAGAAGGAAGATGTTAAGGGTAGGAGCGAGGGTGACAAGATTATACTAAACAGGATTGTCTCGCTCAAGGAGGATGCGGGCAAGAGCGCTTAGAGGTAGAGGTAGACTTTAAGTTTATGCTTTTCGGGGAGGTTTTGGGGTTTAGGGATATCGCGCATATACAGATGTACATAAGAGTAGATGGCCATTTTTTCGCGGATGATGCAATAGTGCGTATAATGCTGCATATGATAAACATGCTCATAAAAAAAGTAACTCATACAGGTCCATCGTATTCTTTTATCTTGTACATCTAATGTCCCTATGCCATAGGTTGATCAACATCCATTCCTCCGGCGGCGGTCGCTCTTTGGACAGGTGGAGGTAAAGGCGCGTTGAAGAGTTCGGGGTTACCGCCAGAAGGTGGCAGTTCAGCTGCAGGTTGTTGGCCGTCGAAAGTATTTAATTGAGGCGCAGAGTCCCAGTTGTTTTGGAATCTATTTGGTTATTAGCGACATCTGTATAAAGATGTGGGACAGACTTACCTAGTAACCTTGGGCTTCTCAATCAACACGTTCCTATGGAGCTTATCCCATTGCACTACGCTCGGAGGATTCTCCTTTAACTCTTCATCCTCATAGTACGTGTTGACATAGTATCCCACTCTGACAAATTCCTTTTCACGGTATGAAGCGGTGATAATTATGACAGTCACTCCGAGAATCTCATCCGGCTCGACAGAGGGAAGGAGATGATGGGCAGGAGCAGGAGCTGAAAAGTCGAAAGCGTTTATACCGGCGGGGATAGGACCAACTGGAATAAGAGAATGCATCAGCGTTCTGTTGGTTAAAAAGGGGATGGAGGCGTAGGACTGACCAGAGCAGTTATCAAGTTCTTGGTCAAATTCCTCAGAAGAAGCGCTTCCAACGTAGATCAACCTCCAATCCAAGTCTACGCGTCCCGACGTCAGCAGCTATTCGCAGTACGTTCCAGCCCTATCACCACTGGCGGAGGCGTACAAGGCCGCATTACAAAGCTCGCCCAGTTCGGTACAGATGGACTGACCTTCTGCCAAAGGTGCAATGGCCTCAAACTTGATCCTAAAATTGTATGGGTCGTCAAACTTGGCGGGGTTATTAAGGAGCTCGATGTTGCGAATGTTTACCTGGACGTTGGTCAGTCTCTGTGAAGCTCTGCGCCGTTGATCATGCTCACAATGGACTGCAAGGTGTATATCAGCTTATGTACAGGTTACTAGAAGGTTGGATCCTTACCATGATTATACTATTTTTTGGGTGTGATAGTTGGGAAGACAAAAGGGATAAAAGAAGTTGACGCGAAATGGCTGTGGCGACGCGACTGGATGCCTCATTTACCACCGAAACACGTAACTATTTTAATTAACACTATAATTTTTACGTAAAGTTTGATAGTTATGATTTCTGTAATTACGTAACTATTAGCTCACCTGAAATTTCGAACAGAGTAAGATTGTTGATGCGAGCGAGCTGGCGAGCATTGACTGTAAACGGGAAACATCTTTGCATGCCTCGCCCATCGTCCGGCTCACGTCAACTTATTGCAACAGCAACACGTACATCCTCGCGCAAAATGACCACTCAGCCACGATACACCGTCCCTCTCAAGGAACCCCATCCAGCCAACTACAGCCTGCACACGGAGTCAACAACGACCATCTTTCTCCCAAATGAAGGCGCTTTCCTCAACCCGGTCCAGCACTACAACCGAGATATGAGTGTCGCGGTAATCAGGGCATGGAATGAAATGAGGAAAGAAGAACTTGAAGAGAAGTGGAGGGTCAGATTGGAGAGAAGAGGAGGAAAACCTAGGCCTAGGAAGAAGAAGAATAAGAAGGCAGCAGAGGGGGAAGCCAAAGCCATGGCCATTGAGGCTGAAGAAGAGAAGCCAGAGAACGAGGGGACTATGGAGGTTGAGGGTGATGCTTTGGCAGAAGTGAAGGAAAGTGAGGAACCTGTTGCAGGGCCTTCAAATGGAGCTGGAGTTGTGAGTTACATCAAAACGCTCCTAGAATTCCGGCTGACCTGTAATTCCAGAGCAAATTCCGGGCGCCTTCCATCAACATTCTTGAAGCTCTTGCTGCTACTGGTCTTCGGTCCATCCGATACGCCAAAGAAATTCCCAACGTTAAGTATGTCCTTGCCAACGATCTTTCACCTTCTGCTTGTGAAGCTATGAGGAGAAACGTAGAATTTAACGGTGTCGGCATGGACTACGATGCGCCCGTGAAGCAAGAGCAAGAAACCAAGAGTGAAGTTGTTAAAATGCCTAACGAAGAGGCAAACGAGGAGATCAAGAAGGGTGGAGTGGTTGAGCATGTCGAGAAGAAGCAGGAGGTTCAGCCTGAAGTGAAGGATGAAGTTGGTCGAAGACCAGGTTGTAGAGGACGAGTCAAGATCAACGAGGGCGATGCCTGTGCTTTCATGTATAACCACCGTTCCGCCGTCGGACCCTCTGCCCGTGTTGACGTTGTCGACCTCGACCCTTATGGTACTGCTGCTCCCTTCCTCGATGCCGCCATTGGCTGCATCTCCGATGGTGGTCTCCTCGCCATCACATGTACCGATCTAGCCGTGCTTGCTGGTCAACAGTACCCCGAAAAGTGTTACTCCAACTATGGCGGCACCAACGTTCACGCCGAGTACACTCATGAAGCTGCGTTGAGGCTTGTGATGCACTCTCTAGCCAGCGTTGCGGCGCGATATGGGAGGTATATCACACCTCTTTTGTCCTTCTCTATCGATTTCTATGTGAGATTGTTTGTAAGGATCGACACCAGACCAGAGCAGGTCAAACATCTTGCTAGGTAGGTTTTACGCTGCTGTTCTCCTCTCGCTCCTTCTAACCATTCTTTTGTTCAGCCAAACTGGTGTGGTCTTCACTTGCCAGTACTGTCAAACAGCTGTGAACCAACCATTCGGCAAAGTCATCTCTAAAGAAACCGCCAAGGGCAAGGAGATGACCGCATTTAAGACTGTTGCTGGGCCCACGGCCGGTAACGGGTCTGCTTGTGAGGAATGTGGGGGGACTATGCACGTAAGTATGATCTCTCTGCGATCATGATCAAAAATTAAGACTGTTCTTTAGCTTGGTGGGCCTCTTTGGCTTGGTCCCTTACAAGATAACGAGTTCGCCAAGCGTGTCATCAAGGAAATCGAGAGCACAGAAAAGGAATACAAGACGTACAACAGGATGTTAGGAATGTTGACGTTGGCTTCTCAAGAACTGCCCGATCCTTGGTTCTTCACCGCCAACCGAATCGCCAAATCTGTACACGCCTCTTCCTTACCTATGAACAAAATTCTGTGCGTCATCTATTGACACCCATTGTAATTACTGACACCTCTCACGCAGCTCCGCCTTGCTTAATGCAGGTTATAAAATCTCCCGCTCCCATTGTTCCCCTGGTGCCGTTAAGACTGATGCGCCTCGTTCGTTTATCTACGACATCATGCGAGAAGAAGCAAAGGAAAACCCTGTAAGGATGGATAAAATTGCAGAAGGATCGCCTGCTAGGAAGATCTTGGCAAAGCCCATCACTCACACCATCGATTTCACTCCCCATCCTGACGCTTCCCTGGAACGACAAGGTAAAGAAACATTCTACCAAGTCAACCCCTTGCCCAACTGGGGTCCCGCTCCTAGGGCAAAGAGCCTTGGTGAAAAGAGAAAGGCGGAAGTGGATGCTGAGAATGACGAAGCGGACGCCGTAATTGGAGGGGAGGGTGTGAAGAGAACAAAGGTTGTAGTGGAAGAGGAAGAAATGATGAATGCTTAGATTATTCTTTGACTTAACAGGAATTTTTGGTTTGGTTGGTTATGACATTTTGTGGTTATTGATTCCATTCTTGTTTAGCATGCAACGGCTCATTAATCTGCTACGATCCTGTTCTAGTCATGAAAGGGGGAGATATCCTAAATGAATACTCTTAGGTTCGACTCGCTAAAGGTAATTCTATCGCAATCATTGAAAGTCATATTGATACAGAGATCGGAACATAAGTAAGAAAGGTTATCTATAGACGGTTCGACATTAATGGAAATATTCATGAGCTAGATCTCCTTCTCCCGCAGCTTTCGGAATATTCAAGTATGTTCTTTAGATAAGGGCCTTGCATCATTAGCCATGAACAGACACCAATAATTTGAAGGGCTGCTGATATGAATCGAAGTTGGGAGGATGATATCCTTAAATTTACTCAACGATGTTCCACCTGCATAAGACAGACGGCATGGTTTAATTTTCCACCGTTATTCAAGAGCGCATAGGTCATAAACTTACATTATAGCATGTTGGCTAGACTGGCGTGACTTCCAAGCCCATTTTTGGCTGCTTCACAACACACCCTTGAGCACTATTAGCTCATTCTCACACAAAGCCACGACCACATCCTTTCCGTCCACCTTGACACATCCCACACCCAACAACGCTCCCCTATCTCCACCACTTATGCTCAAAACACCTTGTTGGGCGTTAGTCTTGCTGGTAGGCGGATAATAGATGTACACATTTCCTTGACCAGCGGATGATGATCCAGAGTCAAAAGCAAGCACGGTGGATTGTACCGGTTCAGGATCGACCTTGGCCTTCTTGAATACGGAGGGGGAAGTAGGGTCGGCACGGGAGATAGGAGAGGTGATAAGATGACGCACAAAACGGAGATCATGCTTGCTGGAAATGACAAAGGCGAGTGCGGGGTTGGTGAAGATATGGGTCCAAGGCTTCTTACTAAGATCCGTTGTTGGACGGAAAACCAAGCCATCGACCGCTTGCTTAACAATGATGCTGTTATCGTCCGACCCATTGATAGGAACGGACAAGACAGAGTTGGTCGCCTTGGACCAACTAGCCTTCCCCGACCCAACCTCAACGTATCCTACAAGCACATCCCTTCCGACTTTGCTGCCCCCACCGAGTTCACCATACACACCGCCGCCCTCCCCAAAGTCCTCACCATCATCCAAGTCAAAATCCATCTCTTCTCTCAATAGCGCTGGCATCGCAGGGTGCATCATCTCAGGCTCGTCGGGGCCTCGAGTCTTGATATTATTAAATGTTTCGCGCACAGCGGCAAGAGTTGAGGCAGAGAGTGTCTCGGGCACTTCTTCATAGACATCATCATCGTCTTCGGCAGGAAAGAAGATAGATGGCCACCGGGTGTTCTCGTCGATCTTCTTTAGATCAACTTCGATAATATGCTTAGACGAGTCGAACGTCCATGTGGAGGCATCTACGTCTATTGAGGTCCATAATTGTCGTGTAGGTTTACTTAGCAATTCCATAAGTTGAGGTGATAAATCGGATGGGGTTTGTGAGAGGGTAAAGGAAAAGCTGGTCGAAGTAAAGCCTATATTGATAACCGCTCTGGAAACAGAGTCGGGAACTGGAATGGTCAAGCTTAGAGACTCCGCATCTTGCGTCCAAAAGTATGGGTTTCCTCTCGCCTCGTCCACTTCCATGGACTCGTCCTTTTTGTCAATGGCGACAGCAGACTCATCTGCAGTTAGACTCGCACCCAGGCCGAGCCTAGCGATTTTTTCCTCTCTTTCCCTTTTGCTTTTCTCTTCTTCAGTTTCTTCTTGACCAGACTCATCGACGTTTTCTCTGAATTCTTCTTCTCCAAGGACAAGCCAGCCATCTTCTTGCCAGGCACACCAGACAGGCAAATCCTTGCCTTGCAAAGCCCATTTGATCACAAGCTTGGCTGGTTGGCTATCCACACCATTGCGGACTGATGGGTTCAGGGAGATTTCAAGCAATTCGAACTGGGTCGATTGAACGGATTTGTATCCTACCTTTCCCTGGTTTGGGTGAAGAGATCTAGTGAGCAGCAGACGCACATCGCCGTCTGAAAGGTCGTGCTGGGCGCGAAGCAGGAAAGGAGCAGGTTCATCTCCATTTTGTCCGTCCACCTGCAAGTCATATCTTGCTATTATTTCGCCAGTAAAGTTTTCACTTTCGGGGGATGACGATTGAAGGATATAGATGGAGCCGTTGCCTGTTGAGATGGCCCAATGAGTTGGGGAAAGAGGTAACACAGAAGGGAACTCTGATTGTTGTTCAGAGATGGATATAGGCTCAGGAAGGTCTGCAAGCTTGACAAAGATCGGGGTAAAGTCATCCTAGTTTTAGTTAGTCAGCTAAAAGTTTGGAAGACAGTAAAACAAGCATAGCCTCACCTGAATGACAAATCCTACCACACCCCATACTTTATCTATATATACCCCTCGTCGTCCAGAAACGCTCAAATGGTCCCAGGTTATACGCGAACGGACCTCCTTAAAGCTCAGATGCTGCTGGTTATATTCCATCCGACTCTGAGTAGCTCCAGGTTGGGGCAGAGGAGAGAAGGAGAGGTCACTGGAAGGATCAAGAGAGCGAAGGCGATAGGTCTCAAATTGAGGGTAGATAAGAGATCGCGTCGATGGAAAGAGGGCCATTCTGTATGGGTGCTAGAGCTTTGTCTGCAAAGGTCTATATGAGAAATATATAGTAAGATGGAAGATTGAGTATTAATACCAGAACGAATGCGACTGACACTAACTGAAAGCAAGAGCGAGCTGTGAGATATTCCCCGGTATATGGGTGACGTAAGGATTCCATCTTTTGACGAATGTTGTGCACGCACCATTAGGCTGCCAAAACAAAGATTGGAAGCATATAGAATGCGTTCAGCAACGCTCGACTGAGATTCTCTTTATCCGGGAGAGGAATTCAGTTGAATCCAGATAGATTCGCATAGGGTTGTTTATTATTTATTATTGGCAAAGGATCGGTGTATTGCAACAAGATTAGAGCTTGATGTCATCAATGTGACAAGGAACGATAGTCAGAAAAAAGACACAGTTACGACTTATGTGGTTACAAGCATCACCAGCAGTATGAGATAGTCCAGCGCTCAAAGATGCTTGACGGGCAAATTTGCTTCATACATAACGGGACTACAGATTCGAATGTGCCCTAAGTCTCCATCTTCACTACGTTCATTTCGTAGCTTATTGTTGTTGCGAAGGGACTTGCAAAAGCATGTTGCCATTGGCTGCGGGGACGTAACTGACGTTCTTGTTCTGGGAAAGAGTGTTGGCTGTTCAAGAACAATCGTAAGTTGATCTGCCAGGAAAGTCGTGAATGGAATAGACATACCAATTTCCCTACTAGTCTCAATCTTCTTAAACTGGACAAACGCATCGCCAGCCTTGCTCAATGCCTTAGATATGGTGTTAGCAGCCTCAGCCTGACCCTCGGCTCGGATGACGGAAGCTTGACGCTCTTGCTCGGCTTTTTCAACGACGAACTTTGCGCGTTCAGCGTCTTGCTGGGCAATCTGCTTCTGTTCGACAGCAGAGGTGAATTCCTTGCCAAAACTAATCAAACAGAATGTCAATCGTGATTCACATTGTGCGAGAAAGGGTACAGAGGGACGCACGTCATGTGAGTCTAAAAGAGTAAAGGTCAGTGGCGAGCGGACGTGGAAAAAGCTGTACTCACGATAGAAACATCTTCAAGAAGGATGTTAAATTCTTTGGCTCGGTTCAGAAGGTCATCTCGGATCCTAGCAGAAACAATCTCTCGATTTGTGATCAATTCAGAGGCTATATAAGGGCCCACTCGTTAGTCAAGGACCACTCGTCCAAAATACGAAAATCGCACCATCAAACTGAGCGACAGTGGCCTTCAACACTTCGTTACCAATGGAGGGAAGGACTCGCTCATCGTAGCTATACTGACGTATTAGCTTCTGCTACAATGCTTCAAGAAAGCAACAAAAGGCTTACTCAAGACCCAAAGACTGATAGATCTTGGGAAGATGCTCGATATCCGGTCGAGACATAACACGTAAAGTGAGAGAAACCATCTGCATGTCTACATCAAATATATCAGTCTGCCAACAATAAGTTCATGAGATGATAAAAGAAACTTACCCTTGGATCCAGTTGTGGTAGAGATGTTTCGAGGCTTAATCCTCACATCGTACAAAATCGCTCGCTGCAACCAAGGGATCAAAAAGTGTGTACCTTCTCCAGTGGCCTACACAAGGATTAGTTACTTTACTCTTTTTCCCATTCTAGCGCTTGCACCCATGCATCCCATAGAGGGATTTGAAATATGGGTAGACACCACTCACATCCGGCCTGACACCTGAAAACCGATCGAACAACACAGCACGGTATCCACCGGGAACATCGTAAAGAGCAGATTGGGCGACGGTAGCACCAATAGCAAGAGGGACTAGATTCATAGGAAGACATATTGTTAGTACAGGCCTGCGTCAAAACATGAGACCAAACGGGAAGTCGGCAGAGATCGGGCGGCAACCTTATGTCCTCCTACGCTCCTGCGAGCCCTAATGATTCAAAAGTCGGACATACCTATCAGTCTGGAAAGTCTCTGAGCAGCTGCCATGGTCGATAGTGTTTACAAGTGTTGTAAGGTAGAAATGAGAGATGTATAGCGAAGACGGAGTGACGGAGGTCGACGACGAGAAAGCGGCCGGCACAAATCAGTGACGGTCACGGAGGTTGATGGATCTCCGCGAGATAATTGGAGGTTAGTAGAGCCGTCTTAATAGGTGTGATTTTTACTTTGGACCTTTCCTCGACTTTAGTAGAAAGACGATATATTCATGCAGTGATGCCATTGGCAGAAGGTCAAGCTTATTGATGCAAGCAAATATCAAAGTGCCAAGGAAAGCAGATACACTATGCAACTCTCAAGCAAATTCAAGAATTTCCAAACCAACAATCTCGTTGAGCATCTTCCTCTCGGTCTCCGAATCAAATGGTCCTGACCCAGATGGCACATTTTTCTCCGCCCATGCATATGACTCGCCGATAAGAGTCTCAGTAAGAGGAACATCTTCGCTAGCAAGAACCTTGATGATGTTAGCAATGAGGGAAATGGCCTCTCTGCCTTCCGGAGAGATTTCCTGTGAGTGTATCCGTCAGAGCCAATCCTCACTGGGAATACTGTTCGACTCACATCATTTTGGTTACTGTAGACACCTTCTGAGTCGAACCCTTCACCACCCTCCCGTCGCTCCTGCGATGTTCCGTTGCTTACCCACACGTAACCGTTCAACCCGAGGATAACGTCGACACCTGTAGGACCGCAAGGGGGAGGGATGTGGTAGAAATGGGATTTAAGTCGACGGATTAATTGTGGAGGGACGGTCAACAGAAATCCGTTACGAAGCTGCCAAGAGCGACGTAAGCGTACATTTGTTGGAATAGCGTAAAAATACTTACTTTGCCGTATTTCAATGATCGCGTATGTAATGACATGGCACCGTCTCCGAAGAATGCTTGAACTTCGGCAACGAGCAACTATTTCTCATTAAGTCCTGGAACGTCATGCAATCGGTGCCCATAGGCAGTTGAGAACTCACATCCCCTTCCGCCAAAAACTCTCGCATCTTCAAAGCGTCCGACTCAATCTTCCTCCTTTGCACACCGCCCGGTAAGTTGACACTTGAAAGCATCAGAACAGCATCTTGACGCCCGTTGGCATCTACGCGCCATCGCTGTGCTCCAACATCTACTATTCGTCCAATAACGAGATCTCCAACTTCTGGAGTATATCTGATTTTCGAAGTCAAAAGGTTAGCATGACACAAGGTCGTCTTTCTCATAGGGATGTTCACATGGATGCACCCACCGTGAACGAAGTGGCCTGACGGAAATGAGTTTGTTTACTCTCTCAATCGTACCTGCCACAGAGGCCACAACATTGCTCTCCTCGACATAAGTTCCATGACCCCTGTAGACATAACTTAATACAATCCTTAATAGCCAATGGACACTCTTACCTCATATACTCCTTGGAGCTGGTAATAACCTCCCCGGGGCTAACAATAGACCTTTTGCTAGGTCCAGCGCCACCAAACTCATCGTCGTCGAGATCCATCGCATCAAGTTCCGCTTGGTGATTGCGATGTGTTGACCGCACATTTTCAGTGAACGCTTGACTAATGGACGGCGCTACGGTTTTTACACTGAACATTACGGTCGATAGCTCTTGGGAATGATTTTCTTGAGGTCTAAAAATGGAGACTAATGTTGGGTATTTCAACGTCTCTTCGTAATTCTTGGTCGGACTGACGGACGAAGAACTTAATGTTCATTGCTGCAAGAAGTTCATGATCCGCGGAGATACAATGAACTCCGTATGGGTGGCAATAATCTACCAGCGGGGGGGGAGCTAATAATAATGACTATCGATAGGGAAGGTTCGTTTGTTTACATTTCGTTACCAGTGCATTGGATTACAGTAATATCTTGATTCTATACAGGTATTCACGGTATTGTTTTTGCGAGGCCTCGCTGTTCGAGTTGCTCAATCATCTTCAATATGGCGAAAGAGCCGAAAGATCTATTGCTCCTTGTTTGGGTCCACGGGTGAGGCATTGTGTCCATTCTTCTGCTTCATAAATCATGGCTGATAGTTTTTATCAGTTTCAAGGGAAATGATGTAACCTTTGAAACTTTCCCAGGACGTGCGTTCATTTCCCAAGCTCTTGCATGTTGCATGACTCTGATCAATTTCATTCGATTGAGTAGGCATCTGTCACCTTCTGCGGTCAACTCATCCTTCACTCCGGGTCGAATCGCGAGTGTTTCCAATGTATCAAACTCGAGGAGAGCTGGTAAGGAGTTGCAGATCAAGCAAGCAGATAATGACTCTATTGTCATTGTAGCTTGCGGCGACCTTAGCCTTTGTTGATTGGCTCACGGAACTTGTGGTAAATCTTGAAAACGATCATGGACAAGGAGGCGGAGCGGGTAAGGCAAAGGTGGTTCTAATGGGGCATTCGTAAGTAAAGTCCCAAAAATATCCGAAATACAATGTATAACCGGAGGCTAGCATGGGAGGACTGTTGTGTGCAGACACTGTGAGAGATATCGCTGCGAATACGAGGGAAGGTGATCCGATGTGGCCGCGAGTAGTGGGAATCATTGGTAAGTCAACATTATCGCACCTCTTCATGATTTTCGCTGACCAGAAAGACGGTGTTTATTAGCTTTTGATACTCCAGTGAGCGTATGAGTCATTCAGATAGTCCAAAACTAACGTAGCTGTTCTAGTACCTTGGTCTACATCCTGTAAGTCTGCTATACTTTCAACCTCTAACCATGCTTATGCCACCCTCCGCAATCATAGCATATTTTCGTGAGTCACTTGTCTTTTATATTTTAACCACCTCTCACTTTCAAACGCACAGAAACATCACCTCACTCAGGCCGCTTCTTACTTCGATCAAGCTCGCAGCATAGCCTCTACGATCGGTATTGTATCACCAATAGCATTTGGCCTTGGGTTCGGGAAATCTGGCAAGAAGACCGAAAGTACAACCTCAGAGGCAGATTCCTCAAAATCCCAGCCCTCTGCATCCACAAAGGGCAAGAAAAAGGAGACAGTCACCACCGTTTCAGACATGTCTACTTCCGCGGAGCAGCAGACAGCTACCTCAAAGCCTTTCTGGTCAAGTCTGTCGTCTGTACCATCCCCTTCAAGTAAAACCCTGTATGGTCTCGGTGCTGCGGCGTTAGGTGCTGCAGCGCTTGGGACAGCTTACTACCGGCGAGAAGATTTCATAACAGGTTGGCGCTGGGGTTATGATCACATGACATTTGTGAAGAACTTATGGGATGAAGATGGATTGCGGAAGAGGTTAGAGGCCATTGATGTGTTGATACGGGAGCAAAATGTCCTGTACAGGAAGTATGTGGATGCGTAGAGGTCCTCGTGGGAGAGTTTGCTGATGCATAACGACAGTTACTACACCTACCTTCCGGCTGAACCCCCTGTTCATTTACTTAGCCGAACATTCGCCATTCTTCCACCAACCTCACATCCTCTTTACCCGCTGTGGCGCCATGCGGCAAATACTCTCGCCAAAGATGAAGTTTCCGCGCATATGGGCATGTTTAATCCAAAGACCAACGATGGGTTCTATGATTTGGGTTTGGCGGTTGTGAAAGAGATCGGGGAGAGGATTGAATCGGAGGGTGTGGGGAGAAAGGAAGGGGTGGAAGAGAGGATGAATGAAGATGGAGAAGGAGTCTGGAGAATTGAGAAAGATAAGGATGGAAAGGAGATCTGGGTGGAGGCTTAGAGTATGGAAACTACGCTTCTGGCGAAGTATATTCATTTTGACGCTGTTTCGGCCTCAGTCGTCCAAAGCAAAAACAAGATCCCTGAGGCTTGTTGAAATTAGGAGTGGCAAGTGCGTCCCGATCTGCTTGGGCGATGCTAATAACGACCATGTCATTCATCACATATTTTGTGAACGAACTCTCATTGACTTGACAATGGTAGAAAGTCTCGTGTCTCAACTCCGTTCAGAGCATTCTGCTGTAAACTTTAATTACTGATGTTGTATTGTGCGTGTCCGCACAAGTGTTGATGCATCTCACTCAGATGACATTGGATTTTGGCTTCCAAGAGAAATTGTTTACGTACATCTTGCATCAAAGGAGCTATTTTCGACTCGAAACAGATATCGAAATCGCAATATCAAAGTCACACAAAGCGGTTAGAATATCTTTCCATTTTCTCCCTCAGCTAGCCGCAAATTATCAATCCATAATCTTTTTCAAAAGTTGCAAAGGAGGTGTTTTTGATCGATTCTTGCTTCCACTATGCGCTAATACAGCCCATATTACCGCTGTTCCACTAGAACTCGCCTTTATGCTGGTCTTTACAAACTGCAAAGACTTAATTTGAACGACTTCAAATCTCGGCTCTAAGATCTCTCTATTTGCCCATTGAAACTCCCACCATCACACTCTCAAGAGCTTTTTGGACAACACTACTACTCCATCGTCCCAACAGTTTTTACATTAATCTGCCAGGGATGATATGACACAAGGAGTCTGAAGCTCTGTCTCAGATGTTGACAGCTCTAACCTTCTAGAAGTTGAGAAAGAGGGATTGCACTCGGGATTTACAGAAAAAAAGGAGTTTGAGCACATTTCGGTCATATGGAAGCGCTAAGCAAATGTCGCTTCCCAGGGAACAATTAAAAACAGACTTTTCCAGCAGTGAATGGTCTCAATCAATTTAGAAAATGAAATTCAGTAGCGTCTGACCGAGATGATCAGTCTTATGTTCACTGGGAATAGGAGTAAGTACACCATTCCCTTCCTTGAGTAAAGGTGTAGTGAACAGAAGATATTCCAGAACTTTGTGCATACAAAAAAAACTGTTGATGGCGGTTCATTACATGATGAATCGTGAAACTCAAATAAGAGAACCAAATAGTATTGATAAAGGAGTACTCGTAATAGTTCATTGTTCCTTGCCTTCTTTTACCAGCAGCTCCCATCGCTGGTGCGCAGCTACTTCTCCGCCGGCCAGAGGCTAGTAGTTGCCTACGTAGATGACCACTGCAGCTGAAGCGCTGGCCGAAAGATGGAAAAAGAACGAAAGGCGTGGATGCAGAATGATCAACCTCCACCTCTCCCTTCAACCTATGACGGAAGGGCAGTCACCAGGCACGATTATCAGATGAAGATCACGCATCATGTATCACGGGAACCCACAGTACGCGTGGTGCTTGACGTCAGTGGTTCCATGTAAACTTGCTCCATCATCTTAGTTACGCAAAGCTTTTTATGGCGTCTTTTTGCTGCCAAATACTCCCCTAGCTTGCCGGGTGTAGGTTCCATCCGTTGATGTGGACTTTAATTATGGGAGTGTTTGCGGTGCTACAGTCCGACGAAGGTGGTCAATGCCGTTCACTCATCACGTCATATGCCATCTTTCCCGAAACGTCATTTATAGAACATCCCCCAGCCTGTGACTTGTCCCACCGTATATAAAGACTGCAGGTGACTAGTCTTTTGCCTCCTACACAATCTTCTGAGTATCTAAGAAATTATCACATCTTAACAAACACATACGAAATCACGAATATGTCTGGGATCGCAAACAAGCTCGAGGACAAAGTTGAAAAGACTTTCTTCAGGTGAGTTGGATCCATTTAACGACTTCACATTCAAATGACGATACTCATAAATCGTCGTAGTGGCGGCCCCGGTACTACCGGCCGAGAGCCGTTCGAGGATAGCGCAACTTCTGGTACCACTGGTACCCACTCCTCTAATACTACCAACCCGGCCACCTCTCTCCACGGCGGTATCACTCACGATGAGAACGTTCGATCTGGTATGGGTGCCACTGGCACCCCCGATAGAACAACGGGTAGCACTGGTTCTTACACTGGCACTGGTGTTGGAAACGAGAATATTCCCGCTCCTCATAGCTCTAGCACTAGCACCAACGTTCCCGGCACACACACTGGCGGCGGTGCACCCATCGGGGCTCAGGGTACTCGATTTGGACAGACTGGCGAGCAGCACGGTGTTGGCGGGGTAGCGGCTGGCGGTGTTACTGGTAGTGGTAACCCTACTCATGCTGGTTATGGCTCTGGTGCTACTTCCGGACTCGACACTTCTCGACATGGTCAAGGAATCGGCTCGGGCGTAAGTTGATATCTTTTCTGTCAGGTACTATGTTGACTGATTTTGTAATCTAGTATGGTGCCCATGAATCTAGCTTTGCTCCTCCTATTTCTTCCACCACCGGTACTGGTGCTAAGGTCGCCGACTACGGCACTGGTTCCCACACTAGTTCTCACCACACTGGCGCAGCCGGTACTGGTGCTGCTGCCGCTGGTGCTGGTGCTGGTGCTGCCGCTCTTGGTCACCATGAGAACAAGCACACTGGTTCTGGCCATACTGGCTCACACTCCCACGATACCTCTGGTAACCACGGCGTTGTAAGTTCTTTTGAGTTCTTCACCCCACGCAATTATTAACAGCGTGCAGGGTACGAGCGACTCTTACGGCTCTGGTCTCCCTAGCGCACTCGATAAAAATCGGTCTACTGCCGGTGCTGGTGCTCGAGACAGCCGCGATAGGACTGGTCACCTTGAAGAAGGCGCCGCCCTATACGAGCGATCTACAGACCGAGGACCTGTTACTGGTGGTGCCGCCAACACCGACAAGTTCGACACTGACAAGCCCAGAAACACCTCCGGTTTGACCGGCCACGGTACAGGCAAGAGCCACAACTATGACGGTACCACTTCTCGAACTGCTCCTCACAGCGGTACTGAGGACCCTAATAAGCAACAGTCTGGCGGTGCTGCGGGTATTGTAAGTCGATATAAGCCAGCATAACCTTGTTTTTCAAACATCACTAACGCCACCTAGTTTGCCACTTCTGACAAGGACTTCACCTCCAACACCGACCGTATCGGCAAAGGCGCTTACCACGACGACCAGGGTCTCTTCAAAGACAATACCAGTGGTCCCGGTGGCCGATCCGCCCTTACTGGTCGGGAGGGTAACTACGAGAGGAACCCTATTAGCGGTGAAGAAGGTGCCGGTCAGAAGCGCCACACTGGTGCCGTTGGAGGCGCCGCCCACGAAGCTGGAAAGGCTGAAAACAAACTAGCTGGCGGCCACTCTACTACCGGTGCTTATGACACTCCCTCTTCCTCTCACGGTATTGCCGGCCGCGATGGTACTACCACTACCACCGGCCAGTCAGGCTACGGTACTGGTGACAGGACTGGTACCTACAACGAGACTGGTACCACCGGCACTCACACTAGCTCTACTGGAGAGTCTGGTA
The DNA here is from genome assembly GCF_000149245.1 of Cryptococcus neoformans H99. NCBI lineage: Eukaryota > Fungi > Basidiomycota > Tremellomycetes > Tremellales > Cryptococcaceae > Cryptococcus > Cryptococcus neoformans. The sequence goes on from NC_026745.1 coordinate 255,204, forward strand.
CTGCCGTTGGTGGCCATGACACTTCTACAGGCAGGACTTCCGAGGATACACATGAGAAGAAGGGTATTATAGAGAAGATCAAGGAAGCTATCCACTAATCGTTGTAATAATTTAGTGGTTATTTGATCAGAGCGCCCGATTGAAATAGTCAGAAGCGTAAGAAGCAAACAAACATGTAGCTTAGGAATAGGCGAATTGAATGTATTATTATCACTTGTCTCACAAATCTTTGCCTGTTAATTCAGCCTAAATCAGTTGTTGTCTTCTCGTGCATTAGCGGAAAGCTAATTCGCCATGTCAGAGGAGAATGAGAGCTGTATTCCATTTTGAAGTGTAGAGCGAATAGTACTTGTATATGTGAGAGAGCATGCCGTTCGACGAATTCAACTATCTTATTTACTAGCAGCCAGCAACAAGATACCGTACCACTGACCGTCTAATCCAATTGGATTGTTTATATTCGCCGAGGGTTTTTAGACCGTGCACATGCCTACTGATGCCGGAAAGTCAAGCCCTATCTCGTACCCAGTTAATAACATTATAGAGTTATATGGCGATTTGGAAAGTTCACGTGAACAGCGAGCAAGAAGCACTGCACGACTGGAATTCGTTGTAACGACTCGTCGACTCGGAACGACGACGTGGAGAAGTATCTGTTTTTCCCCGTCGGTTATAGCGTGATGAAGGAGATTGGCAGCACTCCGGCGCCACAAGGGAGAGATAAAATAATTCCGCGTGTGGCACTCCGTCTCCCGTTTCGGCCACCGATTTCACCTACCGGCAGGGTCATCACCAGCATACACATCCTCCACCTTACATCGTGCATCTTGCTCTCTTTTCCTTCCTTTTTCCCTCATTGGTCAACATGTCAGCACCCCTCGGAAACGCCGCTGCCCAACAAACGACCTCCAAGTTCCAGGCTTTCCTTAACCACCCAGCCGGACCCAAGTATGTCTATCTCGAAACGACATTTTTGTGGGGAGTGATGGCACATTGAGAGTTGGTTACTGACGAGAGCATTTGTATTGCAGGACCATCTTCTTCTGGGCGCCTATCGCCAAATGGGGTCTCGTGCTTGCAGGTGTCAAAGACCTTTCTCGTCCGGCTGAGAAGTTGAGTGTGTCACAAAATGTCGCTCTTGCGGCGACTGGTTTCATTTGGGTAGGTCTTGTCTCTTCATGGCCTCTAATCATTAGGAGTGCATACCGGGTGATAAAATTTGCTGATGACAGGCCTTATGTTACAGGTCCGATACTCTTTCGTCATCACCCCTGTCAACTACTCCCTCGCTGCCGTCAACTTCTTCGTTGGGTCCACTGGTGTCGCTCAGCTTTATCGGGTGTGGGATTACAAGAGGAAAAACCCTGGAGCCGTGTCAAGCGCTTAACAATAGGAGCTGCTCAAGAGGGCAATAGATCCAGCTGGAAGATTAGACTTGTTGTAGGGTACCCATACCCATCGGCGTATTGTCATGAACTCACGTCGAACGGCTTGATGGCCCAAGGATTAGCACTGGTCATTGTGAGGCGAAATAAGTCGAAGGGGGATCATCTACAGGTGTTAAGCGTTGACTGTCAGATATCGTTGAATTTCAAATTGCTGCAGTTACATATGGGGCTACATGTTCAGAGACCAATCACTAATAGCTACTGTATTTATGCAGGAGACAAATATTCTTGGCATCCATTGTCTTCTCCAAGATCAACACCATCTTACAAAACCTCCCACCTCTGTCTGCCGATACTGATCAACCTCATAAACAAACCCTCCCGCCTCCCAACTCTTCGGAAATGCATCGTCTCTCCATCATCCTTCGGAGCATCAGGACCAGCGGCAAATTCTTTTGCCTGCTGAAGTCCTGACTTGAAGCGAATGGTCAAGCCCAATCCTTCTACATCCGCGCCGGACGCCCAGCCAAGCGCCATACGAGGCATAGAGACATGGCTCTGAAGGAAAAGTCAGAGTCTAAAGATGGTAGGAAAAACTGGAAATGCAGCTGACTCGCCTTTTTAATCTCGACGATGTCATCGATAGGTCGTACAAAATGCGCTTTTGTACCGGAAACGGGAACAAAACTGATTGTGGGCATGGAGATGCCCTCTTTTCTACTGTCGATAATAATGTGACCAGAGGTACCGTCGAGTTTGGCGGGGTAGGCTACAGCACTATCAGCGGAATCATGCAGAACGGTGCCAGTCGACACATACAATCGATGCTGCCATCATCCTTAATATTCCCTCGGAACAGGACTTTATCCACCTTATCTCCAATCTTCCCCAACTTTATTAGCTGCCCCCCAAGCCACTCATACCACCAGTCCTCCATACTCACCTGTTTCCTTGCCCCGTCGACCTTGACGTCTCCTCTGAATCCCGCCATGTGTTTTCCGGCACTCTTAAAGACTCCAGTAATGTGCGACTTAGTCTTGTGCTTGGTCTTGGCAGCTACCTCCGCGGTACCACCTTCGTGTTCGGCTTCCAAGACTTCGGCGTCGTCATCCGCTGTGACCGCAGCGGGCGTGGTGTCTTTAATTGCTTCCTATTAGGAGAGAAGGTGTGTTAGTGGGTATAAGTCTAGACTATGACTTTTAGCTTACTTTGGGAGTACCTGAAAGAGGGGGAGGACTAGATTGAGAAAGGTAAGTGTGTGAACCAGGAGAGTAGCAAGCGCATGACTCACGGGGGTCGAGGCAAGGGCTTGCCCAATGCTTCTGTGACCCTCAGCAAGTGCAAAGTCAACTGAGTATCGGTAGGGACGCGTGACAGGATCGAGCTTTCATTGAACCAAGGTCAATTTTCCTCTCAACAGAGCATTTTGAAGACGACTCACTTGCGTACATCCAGCAGTTCTTGCCAATTGGGGACAGCTTCGACGAACTTCTTAATTCCCTTGATGATCAAGGGCTGACCCCACATGCCGACACCAAAACCCAGTGTCGCCAATCGGCCAAAAATCCAGGCGGGGACAAAAGTAAGAAGCAAAGCAGGAGGAATGAGGAAGGCGCCAGCAATCTTGAATCTGGCGAAACTGTCGGGGTAAGGCCCTGGAGGGGAAAGGGCACTATGAAGAGGTAAGATCATTATATTCTGTCGCTCAGTAGTCGCAAGAGCTTACTTGGTCAATCTTTCAAAAGAATCGGCAAAGGCTCCCAAACCATCCTCCGTCAACTTGGTCATTTTTGAAACCATCTCATCCCTTTTTCTTTTCGCCTCCCTTTGAGCCAACTTCTTCTTCTCCTTATCGCTCAAGGGCTCAGAGGGCGTGATTTTCTCGCCGCCTATAACAATATCTGCAGATTCGAGGCCTTGTGGCTTGCCGCCCTCGCCGAGGGGAGCAGTCTCGGCCGGACCTTCGTCTTCTGAAGATGATGACTCGGGTTTCTCCTCTTTCTCACCGATGTTGGCGTTTCCGGCCTCTTTACCCTCCTTCTTTCCATCCTACCGCCGATAAATGATAAGCGCTTCGTACTGCTGGACCTTCCGATGGTTTAGAACACTTACGAAGAGCAATCTGGTGGTGAAAGCCCTCAAAATCGAGGTGGCTTCAAAAGCCTGCTCCTCAGCCTGTTCCGCCTTGGTCCTATGTACTGTCTTCCCATCAACATTTCCTAAGAGGCTTTCGTCTCCCTTCTGGTTGGTGGGGTCGGTAGCACTAGGCGGCGTGAACGGTGCAGGAGGCACAGGCGGGAATAGGAATCGCCTTGTGTGTGGGAAACAGACCAAGATGGACAAGAAAATCATAATTGCGGTAACAGCGTAGCCAAAAATCCAAGCGGTGAAGTACACCACACAATATGTCCCGGTTCTCCAACGCTCTTGGGGCGACCAAGACATAAGGCGCTGAAGCTCACGTGTCCCTCGTAGAGACGAAGGGCCTACGGCGGCAATACAACGCTCGAGGTTAGAACGGAGCACATCTGTGTGGGAGGGGAGGTTCGGAAGTGCAGAAGGACGAAGGTCAGGCTCCGCAGCGGGAAGGTTACGAGCAGGGTGCAGGACATGGGTAATTTGCTGGAGAATGCGTAGTCAGCCCCGTCCCAATTCATATCATAATTCTGTAGCAGCCAAATCGGGAAGAAGGAAAAAGCACTCACTACATCGAATCGTCGAAGCATGGCCCAAAGACGATCATCTTCAAGACCAGCCACCACCGTTCCCTGCGGCTTCTCGCCCTTCAAATCCCTCTCTTCAGCTTTGGTCTTTTCGACTTCCCTTTTGATGACCTGAGGGTGTTCTTCCTTGATGGCTTCTTTCTGCTCCTCCGGGTGGGTAGCGGGGTTGGTAGGCAAAGCAGTAGGGGCAGATTCCGTTGATGGCTTGTTCGGGTCTATCGAAGCAGTGGGAGCCTGAGTCTGCGCCTCGGGATTGTCAAGTGGCGCTGTAGGAATGGTCGTGGATGGGGCATCCGGAACGGGGATTTCGTGAGCCTCTACAGGCTGTTGAGCAACAGGCGGTGTTGGCGGTATTGGCTCGACTGTAGGTGGGTTTGACATACTCGTATTGGTGATTGAAAGGAGTGAAAATGAGGATTTGCAGTTGGCAAAAACAATTAATGGCTACGGCATCTCACAGGCAGCGGAATCCAGGAGCCACCAACGATAAAAACATCATCATCAGTTCAGCGGAAGGCGGTAACTGTATGACGTCATTACGTCATAGCTTCAAGTCCCAAAACCCTCCTAGATGTGTCCTATTTATGGCTAGCCTGCTGGAACTCCGGCGCGCTTGACTTCTTATTTATGCCTCTGAGATAATTCTCGATTGCGCCTCTGGCTTCGATCGCGCATGAAGCAGATTCTTGGTGATAAAGCTATGGTATCCATCTTCTTGCCAGGCTCCCGGAACGACCTGTCAGTCAAAACGATTGTGGAACGGTTTGTGATTCTTCAAAAGAGAGGGCTTGTTCGACGGCAATGGTGCTGGTGAGATGAATGTCCAGTCTCTTGAGAAGACAGCCAAGGTTAATCAGCACTTTGTCACCGAAGACTCATTGTCGTAATGTTTACTTTTATCCCAAATAGGCTGCCAAAATAGCCATCCTAGAGATTAAAGTTTCTCTCATCTATTCTGAGGCCGTCATCCATGAAGTTGCCTCCTGGTGTGGCAAGAACTCGTGCTCGGTTTCTGCCCGTTCCCCATTCGGATGCGGTCTCCATTCCCATTTGGCAGACCTCTATAACGTTTTTGCTTCTGGTGATTACAAATGTGTGGTCACCTGGTCCCATGGAGACAGCTTATAGCAGAACCTCAAGTTATAGATGAGATTGAAGTAATTGCTAAAGGGTAGGCTATAATACTAATTAATGGGCTCTGTCTTAGCTCGTCAACATGTCTCTTAACCTACGCCCATTCTCTCAATTGATAACGTTCCCAGCGAAGCCGCCTCTTAGATTATCCCATCCCTGAGTCAAGTAATGACGACCGTACTCGCCACAACGCCGAAGCTGCCACCTTTAAAACTCCAATGTCATGAAGGAATTTGGATGATCTTATCGAGAACTTTGGGGCTAAGTTAACGGTGAAAGACAGGCTTTGATGTATATGTACCTCTTTGGTGAGTGAATGTGAGCCTAAGGACTACCATGTTTTGTTGATAATTATTGAAGGTGAAGCAGTGGCTGTTGTGAGTTCAAATGCTGCCATAATCTTGCACTGTTTGGGTTACTGTTTTGGGGCAATTGTTCTCATTGTTTGTTGAGATTGTTCTATGTATATCTCAGTTGTGCAACGAAAATAACCTCTTTTTTTCTCCTTCATGGACCTCTCTGTTCTTTGCCAAGGCTAATGAAACATTCCTCCTTTATGGCTCGGGCCGAGAAAGCCGGGCGGAATGATTTGACAGGCACAGTCAACTCACCATAGCCGGAGTAGGCCGAAATGAGTAAGTTCCGACATTTACAATTTGTGTTCGGATGGGAGTGCGAGAGTCGGATAGCCAATACAACATTCCACGATAGCCAATATTCACTTTCAATAGCCAATGTTAAGAGAATGTCACGAGACGTTTGGAGCAACCAAGTGTTTATAAAGAGCCAAGCTCAGCAATAATAAACCCACAGGTAACAAACAATTAACAATAACAATGGTAGCCCCTACTTACGACGCTCTCAAGCTCCCCGCCCATGTCAAGACCATTCTAGTCACTGGTGCTGGAGGTAGGTCGACAAACTTATGACTCATTTAAGTCTATATGGAGCTAATGCATGCGAAAGGTTTTGTCGGGCAACAGCTCGTGAAACTCTTACTCGAACTCCACCCTACCGTCAAGCTCATCACCACTGACATTGTCCAGCCTCCCAATCACGGTGTGACGGACACCAGTCGTCTCAGGTCGGTCAAAGCTGACTTGGGCAAGCAAGTGGAGATTGATGGACTGCTTAAGGGTGAAACAATTGGTGGTGTCTTTGCTTTACAGTATGTACTCCTCAATCATCTTCTTCGAACCCCTTCTAATTTTAGCGATGTAGCGGTATTATGTCTGGAGGCGCCGAGGCAAACTTCCCTTTGGGTTATGCGGTCAATGTTGACTCTAACCTCAATCTTCTGAAGTCAATGTACAACCACTCCCTCTCTCTTCCTGCCGATGCTCCTAGACCGGTTTACGTTTTTGTTTCATCACTTGCTGTATATGGAGGACCCAAGTGCAAGCCTACCGATTACGTCGTGCCTAAAGACACACCTATCATCCCCGGTAGTAGCTATGGCGTGCAGAAGACCATAGTTGAGTTGTATGCTTATGACTATGGAAGGAAAGGTAAGTGTCACCCAAAAACTGTTGAGTGTGATTACAAGCTGAGATGTTCTATTATTTGAAGGTTATCTCGACACCCGATCCGTTCGTCTCCCCACTGTCGCCATTCGCCCTGGTGCCCCTTCGTCCGCCGCATCCTCCTTCATCTCCGGCCTTATCCGTGAACCTCTTCAAGGCATGGAAGCCATTTGCCCCATTGCAGAGTCTATTGACGACCCAGCCTTGGACAATATGCCTTTCTGGTGCAGCCGAACTAAGACGGTTGTGAGAAACATCGCGTATGCGATGTGTATGCCTGAACGCAACTTCAAAGAGGGCGAAGGAAGAAGCATAAACATTCCTGGTATTAAGATCAGCCCGAGGCAGATCATTGATGCTTTGTAAGTGGTTTCGCTTTCTGATAAGAAGGAGGCTTTGGCTGATATGCATTCAGGATTGAGCACGGAGGAAAAGACAAGTTCAATTTAATCAAGTTCCAAAAGGACCAGGCCGTTATTAACATTTGCAAGACTTGGGCGGGTGAATATGACAACTCTGACTTCTTGGCCATGGGTTTTGAAGCGGACGATCCCAAGACCGGATTTGCTCTGGCCGTGCAGGACTTCAAGGATGAGTTGGCGGCGAGCCAGAAGTAAAAAACAAAACAATTAGAAACCGGAAGGTGATTCTTTTTGAAATGTAATGTTTTCGGTGGTTTCTGTCTTGAAGTTCATACGAGGCAATAATGTCATTGCATATTGGCTATGACACTGAGTATAATCATATAATCCAAAGCTAAAAGACCATTAAGCATCGACCTTGAGCTTCTCTAGACTCTCACTCAAATCCTCCAATCCACTCCCTTCTACCGCCCCGCCATTCCTGATCATGATAGAAGCCTTTAACATTCCCAACATCCTCTCCGCCGACTCCGCGTGGCCCCTCGCGACCTCATCCTCATCCGTACTCTTCACATATCCCAACACAGTCTCCGCCCTCTCCAATAGCCCAGACGCGATACCTCCTCCTTGTAAATCAGCATCTGCACCAGGCGTTGGCTGTTCCTTGTACAGAATCTCGCCTGCTTCGAGGCCCATAGACTCGGAATGGTCAGACATGATCTTGAAGGTTATAACGCTAAACACCCAGTTAAGGAACGCGATTGCCGCTCGACGCAAAGCCGGGTGCTTGCTATCATCGTACGCCAAAGGATCTGTATCTTCAATCCATGGATCAGGCACTTTCCTCTCTTCTTCCTCATCCTCCTCCTGCTCTGGTTGTTCGTCCTCGATAAGTTGAACTTTCCTAGGTTTCTTGTTCCCCTTCCACGAAGGCTGCGGCGGTCTCTCTGCTGTTTGGATTGCCCCTGGGAGGAAGGGTGAGACAGCGACAGATTCGATTTGGATGAGATCAATGGCGGAGTTGGTAAGGTCAGTAGACCAAGGTAAAAGGGAGATATACGACGCTTTGGCGCATGTTGTGAGGAGGGAAAGAGCAGAAGATCGGATGGCGGTCGAGAGAGAGGTATCGGGGAAGATACTCATGAGTACTGGGATGATCTTGTCGGCTATCATACGATGCTTTAGCATGCCTTTCACTTGGAATGACTTATATGCCACTTACCATACAAGCCCAAAGCATCACCTGTCCGCTCAATTACCTGGTCCACAGCTTCCGCCAACCTCAACATCTTGTCCACCTCATCTGCGTCGTTCAGTCTCCTCAATTCCTTTGCCATTCCCGCATATGAGTCCATCAATTTCTCAAACACCTCCACTCCCAGAGCGTCAACCATACCGCTCAAACCTTTTACAGCGCAAAGATAAACAAAGGAATCGTCATCCTCAATGCTAGACATGAACGTGTTGATGATGACAGGCGTGAGTGATGAATCGTAGTAGGGTTGATATACAAGATCTTTGAGCATGTTCAACCCATGAGCGCGGACGGGGACAGTTTTATCCATGATCAATTCCAAAGCCTTATCAAATGTCTCTTTTGACGATTTTTTCGAATCGGTAGACGCAGTAGAATTGGCGGAAGCTTGGATTGAGAGAAGGAGCAGCGTCGCTTCCCGGGTGGCCAAGCGGATAGAGGAGGAAGGTGAAAGTTCAGAGATGACTTCGAGATGGGCGAGGATTGGATGAAGGATGGCGAGATCTTTTTCGCTCAAGGCTTTTTTCACTATTCCTCTAGCTCAGCACGACTGCGCCAGCCCTCCGAAGAAAAAGAACAAAAATACTGACCTTCTTCAGCAGCCAACAACCGACAAGCCAATTCGATCAAACCCCTATTCCCATCAGGCGGGACATCATCATCCTTCTTTCCTTTCCCTTTCTCCCCTCCGACTTCCATTATTAACGGCTTTTCGTTCGTCTCTTCAGTCTCTTCATCAATGAGATCATCTTCCAAACGATCTGCTTGCCCTGAAAGGGTCAATTCAACCCATTCAAGGAGCTGCTCCGGCTCTGTAAACAATTCAGAGCCGAGATGGGTCATGAGCTTCATCGTAAGCTGCAGATGAAGCATAGCCCTATATAACAAAAACGAAAAAAACCATCAGCCTGACTATTCCAGAGTCACTCCCACGATTAAAAAAAAAAAAAATCAAAAATTGCTCACTCGATAGAAGGTTCTTCCTCCATAGCAGACTTGATTCTCCAAAGGTGCAATGCCCTGAGGATGACCTGACATGCAATATCAGGTCGGCTGATGTCTTTGATCAATTTGCACAGAAGAGTGGGATCGGGCATGGCTTCGGTTTGGTCTCGGATACGTTGCGCGATCGCATCGGGGTCGAGCTCGTCCCGGTTGAAAGAAGGAAAGATAATCTCGGGAGTTATATCGGGGGTTCCTTGACTGTAAAGAGGACTTCAGCACGTATGGTTTTATGGATTTGCGTAAGTAACTTACCTGCCAGACATGAGCCGCACTCCACCACCTTGTCCCTCCCAGAAAAATTCTGGTATGACCCCATTCTCATCGGGTTTCCATCCTTTCCCTGCATCAACCAGACCCCATAACCCGATCACCCCGACATCCTTTTCCACAGTCTTACCCCAGCTTGTCAAAATAAATGATACATCATCGGCCAGTGAACGGCTCCGCGACGCATCCAGACTCCCAACGGGACGAATCAAAACTGGTTTGGGTGCTTCAGAAGAGAGGGAGAGGAATGTATGCAGTGAGAAAAGGGGAGGTAAGATTGAGCCGACGAGAAACTCGACAAAGTCTGGTGAAGCAGGATTATGGATCAACAAGAGACGTATGTTCTGTACAGAACGCTGAATGGCTTGCCAAGAAGTCACCTCGACTGCAGGTCCGTCGGCGGGTGCGAAGAGTGATTTGGGATACCAAGGCGAGTGGAGCTTGTTTTTCAACCATTCGCCAATAGAGGGATTAGACCGCCAAAGTCGCTGGATACAATAACAAGCAGTATTGACATATGCCACCGGGTGATGAGAGGAAGACTCGTCAAGAGGAATCATAGAGAATAACTCTGAGAGAAGCCAGGGATAGTAGATTTCGGGTGTAACCTGGCGGGGAATACGGACGAGCACGTTAAAAATGTGATCGAGCCGTTTGCCTTCTATAGAAGTTACGTCGTCTGTCCTGGCTGTGTCACCTAATACATTCTCCATCAAACCTCTTACACCTCCAGGCCTTCGAACTTGGGCAGTTAAGAGACCATTGATAATTCCTTCTGGGTATTTGGGCCATTCTCGGACCCATCCGTTAACCTTGACATTCTCTCGTCGTCCTTGGACAAGCAACTTGAGAACGTTGACCAAGCTTGAGATGGCATGTCCGGGTGTGAGGGACATCAAAGCTTGAAGAAATGCCATTCGAAGAGGACCGTAGTGCTCTGCTGGGATTGATGGCGTATATGCAAGGATAAGGGTCGAAAGGAAAATAGGGATGAGGTGGGAAGATAAAAGGCTTTGGGTAATTGCTGTAGGTGAGGTGGGCAAGCGGGAACTTGGTCCAGCATCGGGAGCAGGAGGAGTGGCGACCTTGAGCAGTTTGAGAGTAGCTTCAAGGGCTTGAGCCAAAGTATTGGCCGCCTCAGCAGGGATTATAGGCAAGGATTCAGCGTATTGCACCGTTAAGGGTAATAGGTAAGAGAAAGTAGTGTGGGATAGTATGAGACGGATCAGACGAAGATCAGCGGTTCCCAAAAGGACTATGTAGTATCAGCATATGCCTGGTTGCGATGAGGTTGGGCACCCTACAGTCTTTATCTTCCAGACCATCCCTCTGCTCCTTGGGCCAGAACTCCTTCTCCAGCCAAGTTTGCATAGCTTTCGCCATCGCAAAACATCTCTTGCCCACCACGAACACAAGTTCATCTCTCCTCTTCTTTTTCCTCTCCTCACCGATGTCCGATCCATCATTGTCCCCTACATGATCCATTTCATCATCCTCCGACCATTCTGAAATACTGCGCCTCCATTCTTTTGGTAGAGCTTTCGAACACGCTCTGAGACGCGGTAAAAGTTCTGGAGGATTTGAAGGGAGGGCTTTTGGCGGTTTGAGAAGGATGTCTGCAGCTTTGAGGATTTGTTTAAGGGTCGGATTGCCTTGGTGGCCGGTTGGGGTAGGCGACCTGGGCATTAGAGGGGGATTGGAGGGATTTTTAGACGATTTGTATGTATTGCGATTTGAGATGGATCATGAACACCTCAGGCGTGCAATCCATAAAACTGAAATCTCAAACTGGGAACAGGAACCACAGGCCCAAAATGTTTTTGGGTGCCCTGAATAATTTGGGGTGTCTTTCCTTATTTTTTTCTTAACCATTAAAGCTGCTTGCTAAGTATGCGGAAGCGAACCTGTAATCACGCCCCCAATGAAGCTGTCTTTAGATGGCCCAAAATGGAAAGATAGTTTTGGGCGCACATTTCTCGCTCTTCAACGGCATTCCAAGTTACCGGTCTTATTAGTTTGTGACGTGCAAAGTCCGTTACTTGTCCTTCATTTTGATCTTTTCATTTTCACTTTATACTCTACCATTAATCCAGTCCGAGCATGCCCCATAGACCAAGTCCAAAGCCTCCATCATCATCGCCGTCCCCTTCAAGGCCACAAGAATCACAAATAGAGGTACTCTACAACACGGCCGTCCAATCCTTTGTTAGGCGGGACCATGTCAAGACCCAGGCAACTCTCGCACGACTGCTTGAGTCTTTGAAAAAGAAGAGGATTGGACCTTGTAGGATATGGTATGAACTGGACGGGGTTCAATCTGGCGATGAGAACTCGGAAGCGATTGCGAATGACGATTGGATAGTCAAAACGCTCAAGCTGCTCATCAGTTCAACAGCTTCGCTATACACCGATCCTCCTAACAACACTCAAGCTCTTCCTGAGCTCCTAGTCTGCATGTTGCCCCCTAAGCCCCCGAAAGAAATTTTATCATATCTCCATCACCGCTGTGTGAGTGCGTATTATTCCAAAGGGGCAACCGCACACCTTCTACCTCCCCAATTAGTATCCACTCTTATCCTGGCGTCTCTCAAGCTTTCACCGCAAAGACCCGCACTGGACTTTGCCCATTCAATGACAGAGTCATGGATAGCATCTTTACCGGACTCTCTGATACTCTCCATCAGCCCTACAAGCTCTTATCGGCCTAAAGACCCAATCGAGCGCAAACGGGTCGAGAGTGCGCGAGAAGGATATTTGAAAGTTGTAGAGCTTTTTATCGGCGAAGTTTTGAGTCATGAAGAAGAATGGGAGATGGCAAGGGGTTTTCTGGAGGGTGAAGTTGTTATGTCTTCAAAAAAGAAAGAGGTGAGTACTATTATTCCTATCCCCTTCTCTGTGCATACACAGACTAATATCGGATTTAAAGACCCTGTACAAACACCTCAGAACACTTGAATCCAAGGCCCACCTCCCCTCCCCAGCACCATCCCCTTCCTCATCCCTCATTCTCCCTTCTTCCTCCGATTCCTTATCCATTGAAGGGGAAGGAGGGAAAAGGATGCGCTCCCGATCATCAAGGTCATCAAGCACATCGTCATCCAGCTCAAGCTCGAGCGAAGCTACCGCTCGTCCCGGCACTTCCCAGCGCGGCGGTCTCCTGGGCACAGGTCTCGCTCTAGGCCAAAGAATGGAACAGCTGCGACAGATACGAAAGACTGGTACTGATACCGGGGAGGAATCCCAGCGTCCTGGTTCCATTGCGAGTCAAACATCAGGGTCTGGTATCTCTGAAAGCACTTATCGCCTTGGCCATTCGAATCTTACAAGCGATCCATCTTCCCGGCGAAGAAATGATGTTCCAGCCTCCAGATTAGACAATTTGCACCCTGTCCTTCAATCTTTACTCGGTCGCTTACCCACATCTCTATCGACCACTCTCCAATCCCTTTCCCCTATCACTCTGACAGTCATTACTATACCGTTCCCTCTACTTATCATTTTCACCATCATCCGACTCCGTCGATCGAAACCCGCGCGCCAGCAGACGACAATAGTAGAAGGAATGAGAGGGGGCTCGGGCAATACGTTATCACAAGTCCAACATCGACTGCAGAGGGTTAGAGCTCAGCAGAGAGGATGGTGGGATTGGGTATTATGGTATTTGAGATGGTGGTTGACCAAATTTGCGGGTGTTTGGAAGCTGGGTACGACGATCACGTATGTTTGATTAAGAGTCTATCAGGGGTTGGCAGGGGACCGGATCGTAATTTTGATAAGGTATGGCTCTTGTAGCAAGTTGTATTGATGCATTATCAACTGAAGGGTACAAAACAAGCAACAATCAGGTAATTAATCTATTGGGAACAGTAGGGTAATAATATCTCAATGTCCGTACTGAAGTGAGTAAAAGGAAAGTTTAAATCACAAGAAACCGAATTGACGATAAAATAATGGGGCCTGTAAGAAGAAATGTCTGTTGTAATCAAATATCAATCCGAAAAGAAAAGTCCAGCTCGTCGAACAGAATGACAACTTGAAAATATAATTACTCAAAGATGGCCTTGAGCTTGGCAGCTTCTACTAGTTTCTGCTTGCGCAACTGCTGAGATTTCTTAATCCCGAACCCTTCCTCGAAAACAAAGTATACTTCTTCCAATGAAAGTCTATCAATCATAGTTAGCACTTCAACTTGCCAGAACTTGAATTGTAAAATGCGAAAAAGAAATACTCACCCGGAAGTCTCGGGATAAAGCATCCAACAAAACACCCATCCGATCACACAAAACCCCGCATAAATCCCAAACGCCCCACTTGGCGTTGCAGCATCCATCAAGCTCAAAAACGTGCCCGCAATCAACATGTTACAACTCCAATTCACAGCCGTGCAGATACTCGTACCGATCCCTCTTACTTCAAGTCGGAAGAGCTCGCCCTGTTGCCAGGGGATGTTACCGAGACCGGTTGCGTAGCCCGCGACATAGAGGAGCATGGAGAGGAGGACGAGGATGGATAAGGAGCGGGGGTAGTCGTGGTCCTCGATGAGGATGCCGTTGGTGGAGAGTGTGAGGTCTGAGGGAAGAAATATCAGCGAGTGTGGAGCGCCTGTTATAAAGGAGGAAGGTGCTTACAGTAGAAGAAGATAGCCGCGAAAACGAGGGCGAGGATCATAATAGGAAGAGTGAAAAGCATAGTTCTTCGTCGCCCTACGGGGTCGACAATCTAATTAAAGGAAAGGCAAGTTAGCTAACGTCCTTGGACCATTACGAAGAAACTCGCCTTGAGAGCGACGAGGGTGAACAAAACGTTAACAGTAGCAACGATCAATCCGACGGCTGTAGCATTGTTGAATCCAAGCATGGCGAATATGGTTGCAGAATAGTACATCAGAGTGTTGAAACCGCATAGTTGTTGGGCTGCTTGCAATCCACATCCGATGACTAATCCTAAATTAGCTCTTATTCACGCGTGCATTTCGAAATGAATAAAAGACATACTTAGAGCTCGTCGATTGGTACCAACCATAACCAAACTCTTGAGCCTCTCAAACCAGGTCGAATTGGCGTTATACTCGATACTCTGATCGACCGCAGCTTTCATGATCTCGATTTTTCTGTCAACTTGTTCGATCGTTGCGAGAGGGTAGATTTTGGCAGTAATTGCTCGTGCGCCAGCAACGTCAGAACGGAGTAGAAGAATACGGGCTTCCTAAAGTTAGCCCATATTAAAAGGCGCTCTGAGAGGGAACATACGTGATTCGGGAAGGAAACCGATCGCAGCAAGTTGAACAAACGACGGCATCGCGCCAAGCCCCACAATCCATCGCCAACCATTATGCACGTTTTGGAAACTGGCACCAATAGCTATGTCCATGGTTAGACTTCCACCCATTGTGAGAATAAACGAGGCGTACCGTAAGCGACGACTTGACCCAAAGTGACTGCGACACAGTTAATGGTAACCAACCGTCCTCTAATCATAGTAGGCGCCAGTTCACCAATATACAGTGGCACAATACAGCTCGCGAGACCGACACCAAGTCCAACGATGAATCGACCGGCGATCATCGCTGCCACAGTGTGACAAGCTGCTTGACAGATAGAACCACCGATGAAAGCAACGTTGGCAAAGACAATAACGAGCCTTCTACCTGTGAAGTCTGAAACGCAACCTGCGGCAAGACCTCCTAGTAATGCACCGAGAGTTGTGGCAGAGGTGATCACTTCTTTTTGCCAGCTTGATAATATTGTGCCAAGGTCGTCCTTGATGATGACCAGCATACCGGAGATGGCGGCCGTGTCATAGCCTGATGTTCCTTACCACATCAGCCATCCCTTCTGAAACCTCGCTACTCATAAGATATACTGACCAAATAGTAATCCTGAGATCGCAGCAGCCGAGACCAGCATCCACACAAACTTGGTTACTCTACAGCATCGATCATTAGCTTCATTCAGAGGTAAGCGACCTCCAAATCCTGAAAGGTCGAACTTGTAAAGCGGATTCTACCACAAATGGACCCGAGGATGAATGGGTGGTCGCGATTGTACTCTGCCTCCACGGTTCACGCTCTAGGGTGGCTCGGTAGGACTTCGTATAGGAAATGTAGTGCCAAGTATTCCATTGCTCCTCACATTATCGAATCTGTCCATGAAGGCCATCCGGCTCTCGCCAGAGGATGAAAGTGTTATGGCTTTAAGAATTGATAAAACGTTTGCTCCGTGGCCTCGGTCAAATCTCACGTAGTTTTCGACACTTCGCACGACATGACAGGAGATCAACTTACTTATCCTCGCCTTCCACAATAACCGCTCCTTCATCTGCCTCGCCCAGAAGGGCGACCCTTTCCACGACTTTGCTCATATCCCTCTCGACATTGTTTTCCGGTAATCGACCATCGGAGAATTCCAGCGATGCGGGCGTGGAGGAACCAGAATGTGTCGGAGACGGATAGCCGCTGAGAGATGTGCGAATGGGTGCGTAGATGTTGGGTTGGGCTGGTCGAGCTGACATTGGGGTCAATCTGGGTCCATAGGAGAGTTGATTTGGACTGACGAATGTAGGTGAGAAATGCCGAGGATAAGTATTTTGGGCCTTCGTTCACCTCGTTTGCTGCCCCGACCTCGGCCGTCGGCCGCCGCTTCCTTTCACGACAAACATTCACAAAGGAGGGCCATTCATACAAAATAAATTCCGACATCGGGGTATTGAGACGTGCTGCGTGTAACGGTGTATGTAATATAGCAGCACAGTTCATCAGGTTGCAGATTACTGCATCACGGTATGGATAACAGAAAGCGGCGGCGTTGTATTGATATTGCATGCATGGTCCCTTCACTTATTGGCTAGTGGGACGGCTTCATACAACTTGTTCCGTTCCCATTTTACAGCTTTCAGATCTGTGAAGTTTTCAAAGCTATGTATCTCAAATTCTATATTTCTCGAGGAATGTATCTGCCCTTAACATCCACAAAGTTTAGCAGATTCATCCCTTTCTGCGAGATCTTTGTTCGATGTTGGAGCGGTGGTGGTACGTAGCGAATAAGAATTCGTCGTTAGCTTCCGTTGGCTAGAAAGACGGAGAGCATCATCCCATACGCTAATCGATGTAATTCTTCAATCGTATATAGTGACAAACTTGGAAGCAAACTCAAAGCTGTCGTACATTGGCACATCAAAGACTCTGTCTCGAAAATCCACTCTCTTTGTTCTTATCCAAACACGCAAATCTCTATACAGAGAGTTCCTTCCTTCTCTGTACAAGGAAGTAGTACTCAACAGTTCAAACGCGTCCGCATTCTATCATGACTTGATTGACGGATCACCGTAGACAGTCGCCTATATGATGGAGCCCTCAAAGAGTACTGTAGCACTCCCTCGGGTCCTGAGCGAAAGGTCGGCACTAGACGACGTAAAATCCGCTGTTTCCTCCGTCCAGCCGACAGGGGCATAGTGAAACACCAAGAAGCTGACATGGCTCTTTGCCCAAAGAAAGGCCCAGTTCGCTTTCTCAAGAGCGCCATCGAGCGAAAAATGGTCGCTCTCTCTCGAGTGCATTCACTTGCTATATCTGATGCGGACGTACTCTTGAGAACAAAGGAGGCTCGGGAAGCCGTCGCGGGCTGGTATACGTATCCTAAACACTCCGACACAGCCCAAGTTAGCCATATGCTTTGTTTGGGCAGTGTAAGTCGATGGCATTGGACAAGATTGCCTCATCTCTGTCCCGCTGGGATTCAGTCCTTTGACAGTTCTTTACCGGGCCAGTGCCAGGGGTACCAAGTTCGTTCTCATTATGCTATCGGTTCCCTGCTCATTCTAAAGGAATTATTCCACCTTGGACGTCGTCCATCTTGTCGAAAATGTCTCGGTCGTTGCAATGCTCTTCAACGCGGCACCGCGGAAATCCGTGTTCATACATAACATTAGTCTGAAATACTGTCCAACCATTTTCCGCCGGGACATCGTACACATCTTCCCACCCAAAGGACGATCGCCGAACTTCAAGCGAGATATTATCCACTTTCTGTCTCAGTGTGCTATACAAACGTCGCGCGAGGGAAACGTTCGAAAGCAGACGAGGAAAGTATTTCGGAATTGGACGAGGAAAGCTTGAGCGGTACATGCGTCAAGCGCGGCCTTGTCACTAGCTACGCGTCAATAGCTGATGACTGTCGTATTGTGTAGCGAAGCCAAAGCCCATGGGACTCTTGGGAGGATTGGAGTGATGTTCCCAAGTGGTCGTCCATAAGTCATTATCAACTAATTTGAACGGCATAGCGAGATTGAGGGCACGAGATTTCCCGAGAAGGTAAGCAAAAAAGCAAAGTGAATTGGAGTAATCGCGTCACTCTACTGTCACCCGCATCACCTTCTCCGTGTCCTTGTTGCGGGAAAAACAAATAAACTGAGCTCCGCGCTCTTCTGGAGACTCGTCTGCAATTTGATTCCACCAGTCATGGTGATTTGTCGTCACACCCATTAGCTTGCATGGTACGGTTGGGCTGTAGATGCGTCATCTTCGGTACATAGTGTTGATGTCCAATTTTGAAACAGGGACCTGAATAGCGAAATTTTTAACTGTTTTGATTTCGTGTTGCTCGATCTGACTGATAGAATAAGTTATGATCCTGGAGCATCTAGTCATTTTTGGATTGACAAATCGAGGTAAATGCCCGACGGGCACGAGGAAGAGAAATGAAGGATGGGAACACGATGAAACTGAAGAATGAAGTAAAATCAAGGTCAAGCTGAGATTCCGATCGATCAGTCATTGTCATGATGAGCGGTGGTGGTCCGTGCGTAATCGGCCTTTGCCGTCGCGTCAGGCCCGTCGGCCGTCGGAACGGTTGACTTCTTCGCGCTCGTAAGTCCTTCGTCATCGGGCAACTCATTCGTCGACAGAGCCTTATTGCAATCTCTGCAACTTATCTTTACTTTTATTATTGCTGGTCAGGAGAAGATCTGTTAGATGAGGGGCCTACGCTTCACTTTCACATTGGCCTTGTTCTTCCTCAACTGGACCCTCGCAGCCCCCGCTTCCGACCAGCTAGTCCTGTCTAACAGCAATGCCAAACCCAGGCCCCTTGTAATCTGGTGAGTCGACCGAGTTTGAGTCCATAAGGTGATATTAACCCCATCGAAGGCATGGCCTGGGAGATACAGCTCTCTCAACGGGTGTTGAAAACTTTATCAACATGGCTCAAACCATTCACCCGGGTATCTTTGTTCATTCGGTGCAGATTCCTGAAGATGGAAGACCTGATGATGAACGTAAGGCTGGATTTGTAAGTTAAGATTTAGAAATCTGAAAGAAGGGAGCTGAAGGATATGATCAGTGGGGAAATGCTGGTGAGCAAGGCGAAGAAGGATGCAAGCAGATCAGACGGATACCAGAACTTGCAGAAGGCGTAAGTCAATGGACCTGAAGGCTGTTTGATATGATTGAATCTCACTTCGGTACATATCAGTTTGATGGAATTGGATTTTCACAAGGCGGCCTCTTCTTGAGACATTATATCCAGTACTGTAACGGTCCTCCGGTCCATAATCTTATCACTTTCGGAACGCCCCACTATGGCATCTCTGCTCTCATCCCTTGCCCCACTCCCCCCACCCTATCATGTTTGCTTGCAGCCAGGGCGGCTCGTGCTGGTATATATAGGCCCTGGGCTCAAGAACACTTGGTGCAGGCCGCTTACTTTAGGGATACAGAACGGTTGGATGAGTTTTATGAAGTAAATGAATTTCTAAGGGATCTCAACGGGGAACGACCGTTTGCAGAGCGCGAGAGCATCGAAGAAATCAACCGACGAAAAGGCAAGAGAGGAGAAGGAAAAGGTCTAAAGGGGCTGGGTAACCTTGTAGCTATTATTTTCGATGACGATAGTGAGTTTCGTATCTGGGCATTATCTGAAAAGTTTGCTGATCTCCTTTCGCACAACATAGGGACGGTCTCCCCTGCCCAGTCTTCCCACTTTGCAAGCTACGCACCCAATAATAAGAGTGAAATTATCCCTCTTCATGAACAACCTCTCTACAAGGAAGATTGGATCGGGCTCAAAGATCTAGACGAAAAAGGTGGTTTGCGACTAGAACATTGTCCTGGAGAACATATGGACCTTGGCGGAAAAAGGGGATGTGGTGAGAGTATGGTTAGGAAATGGGTTGGTTGGGTCTGAGTGTTCCGACATGGAGCATAATTCCTGATCGCTTTGACAAAGCCGAATGATTAATGCATCTTAACAAAAGATAAACAACAAATACCTAAAACCAATTGAACACGGGTCCAAAAGACCACTAAATTTTATAGATCGTTTGATCCTCTCCAAACATGACTTCACTCTTCTCGTCCATTCGTACCAAGGCCTGCTTCATCTCTCCCGCACTGAAAACTTCTCCCTCGGCCATACCTTCGTTAATCTTGGGCATTAACTCAACAAATTCAATGGCACCGTTGTCGTCAAGACTTTCTTCAAAGACGTGTGATAATTTTGAACGGAAGAGATCGAGTCGTTCGTTGGTAAGTTCGACAGCAACTTCGGGCGCCGTGGGTGGTGAAGGAGGGGCTTCTTGCAAAGCAAGTGATTCCTCGGCTTCTCGCATCTCGAAATCTTCGTCGTCCTCTGGCACAGGACCTGGTGCTTGTCTCTCCACCCGTTTGTTCTTTTCTCTCGCTCGTTCTCTCTGAGACTCTGTTACATCAACATCCCTATTCATTGACATTCTCTCCACACCCGCCTGTAATTCCTCTTGCTCTTCTTCATCTTCATCAGAATCAACCTCCACAGACTGGCCAGCGTGATTAATTTTCCGACGCTTTCGGCGCTCGGGGCGGACAACTTCTTTGAAGAGAGCGAATCGGAGGATTTCTTCGGCAGCCATGGCGTCGCGCTCGTCAACCCGGGTGGAGAGACGGGCTTTGGCGTGGGCGGTGGAGAGACGAATGAGGGTTTCAAGGGTACGCGCGGTAAGAGGGGAAGTCTATAGACATTTTATTCAGTCATACGACTTGAAAAGAAAGTGAGATCGATAACGTACACGTTTTTGGTTCGCTGCCATATCGTCATTACGCAAAGAGCTGTAAACATTGACGATCCAATCGGCGGCACCCTTGGTCAAAACGGGATGAATCCTGCTCTTCGCATACTGGATATATTTCTTCACAAAGGCGATACTCAAAACCTCTTTCTTCTTGTTGGCACCTCGACCGGAAGTGGTCGTCACACCAGAGTGGAGAAGAGGGTTGAACTTCTCAAAGACGGGGGTTTCGGAAGTACGTGACTCAACAGCGTCGCCGCCGACATCGAGGTTTTGTTCGAGGTTTTCAATGGGAGGCGCACCTATGGGGTGAAAAAATATCAGCCTTTCGAGCCTCACCACTTAGAAGCAATACAGGGCAGACTAACCTTCCTCCGCACCAGGCTGAATGTATCGGTGCATCCTCAAAACGTGTTCAGAAATCATACGATCTCGTTGTTCGTCGGTGTCATCGGTTACAACAAAGAGCAAATCGAAACGGGAGAGCAAAGAGTCCGGAAGAGCAATGTTCCTATGAGGATCCTTGTGCACATCGTACTAAATAGCCATCAGTATGCGCTTATACATAATGATTGGCAAAAGCTTACTTGACCATAGATAGGATTAGCGGCGGCAACGACACTGCATCGTGCATTCAACGAAGTGTGGATACCAGCCTTTGCA
Source organism: Cryptococcus neoformans H99 (assembly GCF_000149245.1). NCBI lineage: Eukaryota > Fungi > Basidiomycota > Tremellomycetes > Tremellales > Cryptococcaceae > Cryptococcus > Cryptococcus neoformans. Next base: position 276,561 of record NC_026745.1, read on the forward strand.
ATGGTAACCGTCTGCTGTTCCATTACTTCGTGAATGGCGACTCGATCAACCTCGGACATCTTGTCAAACTCATCGATACAGACCACACCACGATCAGCAAGGACCATTGCACCAGCTTCGAGTCGACGTTCACCCGTGTCCTTGTCAGTGGTAACAGCAGCAGTGAGACCGACACCGGAACTCCCTCGACCGGTGGTGGCGATAGCAAGGGGGGCGGTGTTGAGGACGAATCGGAGCATTTGGGATTTGGCAGTCGAGGGGTCACCAACCATGAGAATGTTGATGTCACCTCGAATATGACCACCGTTGTCAAGATTCTTCTCTTCACCACCGAGGAGTAAAAGCAATACAGCTTTCTTGATATAGTCGTGACCGAAGATTGACGGCGCGAGCGATTGTGAAAGGAGCTGGAAGACATTCTTTCGTCGAGCTTGAGTGTTAATGTTTCGAATATCAGTATCGGTCAACGGGGTTTGGGCAATACCGCCTCCTTGTTTGGAGGAGAGAAGGATGATGTTGTTGGCAATAACGGAGGTTATGAAACCTCTGGCACCAGCTCCACCACCAGAGCTCTTGTACACACCGACAAGTTGGATCCGATCACCAGGCTTACAGCAGTCGACCAAATCGTCCGCAAGGACAACTTCAATGCTTCTAGGCAGCTGACCAGCAGGTGCACGCTCAGGCATTTCCTGTATACCAATTGTCTGGTAATCCCTAAAAGTGGAAAGTCCGTATTCCATAAGCAAGGGGTGGCCAGCACCGTCGTCCTTGGGAATCACAGTGGTTGTGCCGGTAAGGCTGGCTGAAGGGGCAATGATGGTAGAATCGTTGTATGTTCTAGCGTGGAACTTTTGGGTTCGTGGTGACCAGTGCACGGACCGGAGCATCTTTGGTCGCACAAGAGAACATCGGGTAACGATACCCTCCAAGCTAACCATTTTGCCGATCTGATGACTTTTAAGTGTTCTGGGGTTGCAATGTTGTTGACCGAAAGAACCAATCAATCCGACGTAGACTGCTTGAATTTCAGCTACTTATACATATGAGATGGTGAAGTCTACTATACTCACATTGCTTGTCCTCAATCTTATGCTTTGTGGGATTGTGTAAACTCTGGACGAGCTGCATTAACGCCGCATCCAGTGCTGGCACGTACTCCATGGGCTGCAGCAACAATCCGTCGGCATATGAACGCTCGTAAGAGCGAATATGGTTGATGTCAACGATCAATCGGACCTGTTCATCGTCCAGCATACGCTTGATAGATTCGCGATAGTTGTACGCTGCTTGGGTCTAGTTGAGGTCTTAGCGTCTTGCTATTTTGCAAATGGCAAAAAGGCACTCACCTCATCGTCCAGGAATTCTACGAATTGTCGTGTCCTGTCAGCGACAAGGTCATCGTTGAAGACGGGCAGATTCCCCTGGGACAGTTGCTGGTCTGCCATGGTGAGAGTACGTGGGATGAAAGAGGAGATGGATGGATGATGGGGAAGTGAGTTTGGGTGTTACTCATTATAAACGCGTCGAACAAGAAGATTTCAGGGACGCGACGCGTAAATGTGACGTGTTATTTCTCTGGAGGCCGGCGGTGGTGGTGGAGGTTGCGTTTCTCGAGACTTCGATGATGGAATGTTCACAGATAAATATATGTCCCGTCTTCTCTTTCTTCTTCTTTCTCAATAGATATCAGTATACCCACCATGTCAGACGTACGTGTCCTCGGGATACATGGTGTTAAATCGTCGCTGATGCCTCTCAGGCCGTCGCTCTCAAAGCCGAAGCCAACAAGGCCTTTGCCGCCAAAGACTACACCACTGCCGCCAAGCTCTACTCTGATGCCATCGCTCTCGACCCTTCAAACCACGTCCTCTACTCCAACAGGTCTGCCACCAAGGCCGGCCTGAAGGACTATGAAGGCGCCCTGGAAGATGCCGAGAAGGTAAGATGTGTCTTCGTCCGTCGGTGCAAGGCTGACCAGCGAGCAGACTATTGAGCTCGATCCCTCCTTCTCCAAGGGTTATGCCCGTAAGGGTGCTGCTCTTCACGGTCTCCGTAGATTCCCTGACGCAGTCATGGCTTACGAGTCCGGTCTCCAGGCCGAGCCCAACAACGCTGCCTGTGTCAAGGGTCTCTCCGAAGTCAAGCGGGCCATGGATACCGACTCGTCCTCTCCCTTTGCCCCTGGGGGCGACATGGGCCTTGGCAAGATCTTCAGTGATCCCGGCATGATCGCCAAGCTCGAGAACCACCCCAAGACGAGTGCTTTCATGAAAGATGCTACCTTCCGAGCGAACATGCTTCAGTTGCAGGCAGGCGGTGGCAGGAATATGTCCACTCTGATGGGAGACCCCAGGACTCTGACTGCCTTGGGTGTTTTGATGGGCATTGACATTGTACGTACATGCCGAAATGAATAGGATATTAAAGCTAACGTTGAATAGGATGCCATGGAGCGGCCTGAAGGCTCCAATGAGTACCCCCCCTCTTCCTCTTCCGCTCCTGAACCCACTCCTGCTCCTCGCCCCAAAGCCGAGGAGCCCAAAAAGCAGGCTGAACCTGCCACTGAGCCTGAGGCCGAACCAATGGAAGTTGAAGAAGATGAGGGAGCCAAAGCTAGGAAGGAGGCGGAGGAGCTCAAGGCGCAGGGTAACACTTCTTACAAGGCTCGCAAGTTTGACGAAGCCATCGAGTTTTACACCAAGGCTTGGGACCTCTATCCTAAGGATGTGACTTTCCTTACCAACTTGTCTGGTGCGTTATTTTCACAATAATTACGGAGCGCGACTGATACACCTCAAAGCTGTCTACTTCGAGCAGGGCGAGTACCAGAAATGTATCGAGACCTGTGAAAAGGCCGTTGAGGAAGGCCGTGATCTCCGTGCCGACTACAAGGTCTTTGCCAAGGCCTACGGACGTATCGGTAGCTCCTATTCCAAGCTGGGCGACCTTGCACAGGCCATCAAATTCTTCCAAAAGTCTCTCACTGAGCACCGTACCCCTGATATCCTCACCAAGTTGAGAGAAGCGGAGAAGGCCAAGGCCGAGGCTGACAGGCAGGCTTATATTGACCCCGAGAAGGCTGAAAAGGCGAGGGAGGAGGGTAACGAGGCGTTCAAGAAGGGAGACTTTGCCGGTGCGCAAAAGCACTACTCTGAGGCTATCAAACGACTTCCCACCGACCCTCGAGCGTACAATAACCGAGCTGCTTGTTACACCAAGCTCCTCGCTTTGCCCGAAGCCCTCAAGGACGCCGAGACAGCCATTTCCATCGACCCTACTTTCATCAAGGCTTATATCCGGAAGGCTCTCGTGCAGGAGGGTATGAAGGAGTACACTGCTGCTTTGGAAACTTTGCAGAAGGCCACCGAGGCGGATGTGGAGAAGAAACACACTAGGGAGTTGGAGACTAACATGATGAAGGTTATGAACGAGATTCAGCAGCAGAGGAGTAGCGAGACTGAGGAAGAGACTTACGCGAGGGCTATGAGGGATCCCGAGGTCGCGGAGATCATGAACGATCCCATCATGAGGCGTAAGTCTGATTGGCTTGGCGACGAACGTGACCTAATTATTTCGTAGAAATCCTTGCAGATGCCCAACAGAACCCTAGAGCGCTCAACGACCATATGAAGAACCCTATGGTACGTTATTGCTATTGTTATTATTCTTACCTTTGCATTCATGCTGACAACTGCGATAACCAGATCGCTCAGAAAATTCAAAAGCTCATCAACGCCGGTATCATCCGAACCCGATAGAGCGGCGGATGATTGGCGTCGAGTAGGGTAACGAAAATTGATTTGCGCAGAAGAAATGTTTGTTGGTTCATCTACAATAGTTTTCTTTCTTTTTAATGGTCATGCATGTTCCCGATTTATGATTAATGATGATGTCTGTTCCATTTGTTCGTCATAACAACTTGGATTTTTCGACTGGATTGAGACAGATCTCTGTTCCACATGGCATGTCCCCGGCAGCTTCGCTCCAATAACAGCGAGAATGTCAAACGTCCGTTTATTTTCTTATTCGATCTGAAAACAATGAGCACAGGAGGCCTAGGTAGTTGGACAATATGTGAAATGCAAGCACAATCCTGGTGGATATTTGAGGGCAACGACTGCCAGCCACTGCTTTATTTTATAATAGGCAGCGTGCTGAATACTTATGCCGGTGAGCGTCCTCGTCGGTACCTTTCAAAAAGTTTTCTTGAGATACACTCAATTTAGTAAAATCAATCCGCCTTGGAGTATCAAGTATCCTCTGCTGCTGACTGCAGAGGCTCGATCTCAACCGTGCCGGGCAGTTAAACTAAAAGATAACATCATGCACTTATTCCCATGAAAAATCCTCATCATCCGCTTCCGTCCTCTTTCCCTTGCCCTTCTTGCTAGGTCCATCCCGAGCAGCCTGCTCCGCACGTCTCAACTCAATATCGTCCTCACTCTCTCCAGGAATCCTCGGCGATGAACCGCCCTGGCTAGGGTCAGGGTGGGCAAGCTTTGTTGCCTTCCCCCGGAAGGTAAGAGGAAGGGTGTGATACGTTGATGAAGCGAGATGGGCAGCGTAAGAGTAGAGAACGAGGATAAAATAGATCTTGAGTATCCAGCCGGCCACGAGCGTCCACACGGCAAAGCCTCTTTCCCGCTCCCAAATTTCTCCAGCAAGGGCCGTTCTCAACTCATCGGTGCCCTGCCCACCTTCACCTGTAGGCTCGTTGATCTCTCCTCGACTGAGAGCGAGGTTAATTAGATCTTGCTGAGCTTGAGAGTTGATAGTTCGTCGACCGTCATGGGGGACAGTGTACCAGTAATGGAGATAAAATATGTAATGAAAGAGGGATACGATGAGGTGGTCGAGAGCATAGAGGTGAGAAAGAAGAAGGGTAGGGGCAGAGCTTTCCTGTTCAATGTTAGCTTTAGGGTACTATCGTATGAGAGACGATGTACTGATTTGACGACCCGTAGACCCCACAAGAAGGCGAATAATGTGCCGACAGAATACGCATAGTATGATAGCTGCGCAAATGAGCCTCCAACGAATATGGTTATGAGACCATACAGTCCAGCGACCTTGTTGATCAGCTACATCAGAAGTTAATAGTCGTTCTGTCCTGAGCGATGCAATAGGCCTCACGCCGAAAAGAAGTATGATCTCAGCTCCTACATCACGTCAGCTCCACCTTGAAACAGGTCGAAAGTCTTACCAAGCTTGATATCTAACAGTCCAAGAAACGAGGTGAAGATTGCAGCCCTCTGAGGGCTAAAGTTGATTCTCATGTTTTTTTTGCTTATCGTTGTTTATAAGAGTGACGCGACCTGAACAAAGAGTTGACAGCGAAGTCGCGGAATCAAATATCGAAGCGTTTGCAGCGCAGTTATTTATTAGGGGCTCTCACGGTTGCAGTGACATTCGAATCTTGACCAGCTTATTATTGCGTGTATATGCTTCACCATCCAACTGTCCGCCGTTTCGCTTTCTTACTAAACCTTATTCAGGTTGTTTAAAATGGGCTGTATAAATTGAACAAGTGGTATGCAAATGCCAAGCATGACATTATAATTCCATTAAGAGATTATGCACTTTCCTCCGTCTACCTCATCTAAAGTACCTCATCTAAGGTCCAGCATCTAACTCTCTTCCGCCAGCTCCTTTTCAGCCTTTTCCCTCTCAATTCTTTCCTTCTCCTCCCTTTCCTCCATCTCCACCACCTCAACATCCAATGGGTACGTCAAAATTGCCGCTATACCAGTCAACATATTCAACTGTTGGCCAGATTCATGCATCGACGAGAAAATGAGCACTTCGCCGCCTACGGCCCGGACAGATTCAACCATTTTCACATAATGTGTTCGGGTGGCGGGGTCGGATGATCGGAAGAGATCATCAGAGATGAGGAGGGTACCAACCGCTCCGCGCTCGACAGCGAGAGCGACGTGTTCTGGCCCGTACCATGCTCGTAATTCATCCGTTGCTAGCATCTTGTGGAATCTGTGACGTTCCCACATCATCAGCAAAAAAAGAGATTTTTTTCACCGACACGCAAGGAAAAGAAAGAACTCACTTATCCAGTCCAAGACCTTCCCTGGCAAATTTAGCACCAGCCAACATTTTTGATACTTCCGGCGCTTTCAGAGCCTCTACCAACCCATGTACATGGCTCGTCGTCGAATGCACCTTTATCCACTTTGACCGACTCGCTAATAACGGTTTATTTGACTGCAATGTCGCTTGCTGGAAAATGTACTCGTACAGCGCGTCTTTCGTAAATCCAGGAGAAGCAATGACGATTGCCTTGAGTGTCTGGAAAGGAATAAGGCGGAGGATAGCTTGGTAAACTGTAGAAAAGAAATTTTCGACAGCCTTGTCGTGCCCGGATGTTCCGCCTTTGCGTTTGCGCGGGACGGGCATGTCTATTCGTTGCCGAATGACGGTCATGTGTTCTGACAAGAGACAAAGAGCTGCAGTGCCTGTATACAGGTATATGATATCAGTCCCCCATAGCTACAAGGATTTTAGAGGTGGTGGATTAGGCTAAGGACGTACCTTCGCCGCAGACAATAGCGCCAACTTCCGCTCCTCTGCCTTCTTGAGTGCTTTCCTGTATACGCTCAAGGGCTACAGAGTCCCATCCAGTCTCCTTTGTCAACCTAAAATCTCTGTTCGCTAATTCCTCGGAAATGGCGTGTCAGCCGTCTCTTCTTCCCCATACTTCTCTTGATTCTTTCTAATTAGACCGACCAAGAAAAACTTACCTTCAAGATCTAAAGTATGATACGCCCCCATCTTCACAAACTCATTCTCCTCCACCACTTTCCCCGAGATCTGTAGACTCGCTGTCGGCTCCTTCTTCTCCCCCTGCCCATTCCCTTGACTACTCGATGCGGCCGGCGAGAATGTCGTTTTTGTCACTTCAAGAGTCAAGTTGGTGCGGACGCGGTAAGAGTCGGAGGAACCTGTTGAAGAGACCGTTTGGACTCTGCGGACTGCCATGGCGCGGACGCGGTCACCCTGTATCGCATGGAATTATCAGATGTGTACAGATTTTGATACATGAGAGGAATTACCTCGGAAATGAGATTGTACACATGCCACATATCCTCGTCATCTTCCGGCCTGAGGGTGACATAACCCTGTACATTTGTCAGCTCTGCTTATCACTTCCAGCGGGCATGTCCAGTGCACTTACCGAACCATCCTTCTCTATATACTTGTTGATGAGCTTCATTGTCGGTATAAATGTTACTAGAAGTGATATAGATGTAGTTTACGAAATCTCTGGCCGTGATTTGTGAAAATGAATGGGGCGTAAAAAGGCAACGATGTCATAGCCGTAATCTGAATGGGTGGAGGTCACGTGACTTTCTCCGCACCTTCGCTTTTTCCGTCATTACCAGCCAACGAAGTCTCCAGCATCTCTACAACAAAGGAAGACATCTTACAGAGAAATCATAAGCACAATGCCCATTTCCACCACACCCACTCCTGCTTCTGGTTCCTCCTCAAACTCATCATTCATCAGCAAATGGCTTCCCTCAAACCCTTTCGAACTCCCCGAGACAAGAGAACTCATCGCCCAGAAGGTAGCTATGGGTCAGTCCAGTCCTTCGTCTGTGCTCGTTCGTTTTGGTGTAATGGTCCTGACGCTTCATGTGGTAGGTGAAATTACTGATCATGATGTCGCTGTCATGGAAAAAGGCTATAGATGGATGATTTACACTCCCCCCGTACGTTTATGCCCGCTATATAGTACAAACCACCACATGTTTTTACTGACACGACCTCTCTTTCTCCGTCGTTGCTGTTTGGAATATTTGGAAATGAAATGAATGGCAAAAACAAAAATTAAAAACAGGCCACAGCAATCTCATTCTCATTCCTCATTTGGCAACTTATGAAGAAGCAATATCCTCGTCCAAGGATGATCACTCGTCTCTTCTGGGGTGGGCTTTCCGCCGGAGCGGGGGGGTTGCTAGGCTTTGGCGCGGCAGGTGTGGCGGCTGCAATGGAAGTAGAGGATAAGGTGGAAGATGTGGAGCGGTAAGCTCCTTTCCATACGGAAGTAGAAGGCTAACCGCTAATTATTGGGGAATGATCAGAAAATCCCGTGTTTTCGAAGAAATCACTGAGCACTCTCGCGCTCTCCAAGAATCGCGACTCGCCCTTTCTCGTCCTGTCCCTCCCCCAGCTGTCACCTCCCCTTCTCTCACACCTGCGATGAGACAAGCTGCCAACCGGGGTGATTCGCGGTTACCGAGAGATTTCGAGTTCCCTAATGAGACGGAGGAGGAGAGGAAGGAGAGGGAGAGGAGGATGCTGGAGGGACTGAAGCTTGGGAAGGAAAAGGTGGAAGAGGAGACAAAAGGGACTTTGGGATGGGTGAAAGGTTTGTTCGGGCCCAAATAAGGGGGCGATGAGTGGTTGTGGTGGGAATGCACGGATGAACGACATCTGGTATAATGAAATCAAAGGATAGGCTTCGCTTGTTATATAATGATTGCATCTGCTGGCATTGGAGTTGTTGACGTGAGTTGGAGCAACTAAATGCATCTCATTCCGAGTTGACTTTTGCCGATTGGTTGTGATTTGAGCACCACCGCACGTCTTCCTCGGTTTCCTTGCAACCCCGCCTAACCGTAGTCCAATCGACCAAGCTCGTGCGTGCTTAACTTTTCGATGACTTAGTTAGAGCAGCTGTCGGGCACTGCATACCATGTACAATTAACCTACATGTTATAAACGATTCTACAGCGCCGCCCATACCTGATGCATCCTCTTTGAAGACAGAGCGCATGTCGTCCACCGTGTGTTTTCGTCGAGGTGTCATTGGTGGCGAGGACATCCGTTCGCTTATCTTATCTGTATGCTGTGCGCTGTGGCTCCTCGTAGAATTCTCGATGTGCATATACTGGGTGGATGTAACAATGCATAGCCAGAGCAGGCAACGGATACAGAGCAGGCAACGGATACAGGCCTGCTGCATGCATACATAGTTTGCCTTCCCGCAACCCGCTGTTGTGTATGGGCGTTTCCGGCGGAAAGCCACGTGCCCCATAGTGAAAAATTATTTTGTATCCTTTCTTTTTTTTTGTTTGAGCGGCGGCGATTATTTTCTGTTTCTCTTCCAAGTTCTCATCTAATCCTTTCTTCTTCCCACTCTCCATCTTCCTTCCTCCTCCGCCTCTGTCTCCTGTCCCCAGCAATCTCCCAAAAGACCATCCACAGGTCCTGCTCACCACTCATACAGAAAACCATAAAAAAAAAACTTCGTTAGCCACATCGGCCAGTTCCGCAAATCTTCACTCTCCCCATCTACTATTCTTATCTCTAAACCCATACAATGTCTCCCGTCGTAGCTCCTTCCACCGCTCTCCCACCTTCCACCCACCTTGAGAAACTCACCGCACTCGCCAATGCTCCTTCCAACGTCGAAGCCAAGTCTATCGCCGACGGTATCGCCCTAGACCTCAAAAAGGCCCCGCGCACTCTTGACGCTCTCCAGGATGCTCGTATCGTCGATGTCGTCCTTGCCTGGGCTTCCTCCAAATCTGGATACGAGCGTGAGTCTGCTGTTGTCCTTGTGGAGCGTGTTTGTCGTTCTCTCGGATCTGGGATCGAAGGTGTTTTCCTTCCTTTAATCCCTGCGATCTTGAACCTTGCGATGGACAAGGGCCAACCTGTGAGGAGCGCTGTGAACAGTGCAATGACGAGTTTGATCAAGGCTACCGCCCCTGAGGGTGCGCGAAAGGTATTTGAGGTGCTTACCAGGGTTTTGGAGGAAACCAAGGGTTGGAGAACCAAGATTGCAGCCTTGAAGGCGATGGAGGGGCTCGTCAAGCCTGGTGCGGAAGATTATGTTGCCAACGAGTTGGGTACTGTCATCCCTGTTGTTGAGCATGCCATGCACGACACCAAGGCCGAGGTCAGTAATGTATCATTATATATACAGACATTCGCTTATGCCCATTCAGGTGTCCACCGCCGCTCAAAAAGCCGCCACCACCCTTTGTGGTATCCTTCCAAACGCTGATGTGCTCAAGCACGTTAACCTCCTCGTTTCCGCCATGGCTTCCCCTGCCGCTGTTCCCTCTACCATCAAGGGTCTTTCCTCCACCACTTTCGTCGCCGAAGTCAACGGCCCCACCCTTGCTGTCATGGTTCCGCTTTTGACCCGTGCCCTCAAGGAGCGTTCCACCGACACTCAACGAATGACCTGTGTCGTCATCGGTAACCTTGTCAAGCTCGTCCGAGACCCTACCGTCGCCGCCCGATACCTTGGTCCACTCTTTGGCGGTGTCCAGCAAATTGCCACCGGTGCCGCCTTCCCCGAGATCCGAGCCTTTGCTCAGACCGCCCTCGACATTCTTATCGGAGCTGGTGCCTCTGCCAGTGCCACTCCCTTGCCCCCTCGAGACGTTACCCTTGCTGTCACCGAAGCCCTTACCGTCATGGCTCCTCATCTCCAAATCCCCGGCTTCCCCGCTCACCCATCCATCCCCCTTTCGGCCTCTCTTCCCAACAGCCCTGTTATTGCCCATGCTGTCGAGTACCAAGCCAACGTCGTCGCCGACCTTGTCGACCTTCGTCGATGGGACGCTTACATCTGGGAAGGCAAGGCTCTTGGTTCATTCATGAAGCTCCTCCAAGGTGCCGAAGAAGGTGCTAAAGCCACCGCTGAGATCCGCAAGGCATTCATGGACATTGACAAGGCCAAGTATTCTCCTCCCGAGGAGGATGACGGATCCGAGGGTCAATTGTTGTGTGACATCCAATTCTCCCTTGCTTATGGCGGTTTGCTTTTGCTCAACCACACCAACTTGAAGTTGAGGCGAGGAAGGAGGTACGGTATCTGTGCGGCCAACGGTGCTGGCAAGTCCACATTGATGAAGGCTATCCGTGACGGTAAAGTCGAGGGTTTCCCTCCCCAGGAAGAGCTTAGGACGATTATGGTCGAGCATGCCCTTCAGGGCGAGGATACGTCCATGGCCATCCTCGACTTCATCGCCGCCGACCCCAAGCTTACGCACAAGACCAGGGCGGAGATGGCTGCCATGCTGTTGTCCCTCGGTTTCTCAGACGAGAAGCAGCAAGACCCCGTGGCATCTCTTTCCGGTGGTTGGAAGATGAAGTTGGAATTGGCCAAGGCTATGTTGATCGGTGCCGACATTCTTTTGCTGTAAGTTTGGTCTGTCTATCGATCTAAAATCCGATTATACTGACTTTGCGACTCAGCGACGAACCTACTAACCACTTGGACGTCCAGACCGTCGCTTGGCTTGAGGAATACGTCTGCAGCTTGCACGACATCACCTGTATGATCGTCTCACACGACTCTGGTTTCCTCGACAACGTCTGTACCGACATTATCCACTACGAAAGCAAGAAGCTCGTGTACTACCCCGGTAATCTCTCCAAGTTTGTCGAAAAGGTCCCATCTGCCAAGTCCTACTACACTCTTGCCGCTACTTCTATCAAGTTCACCTTCCCTCCTCCCGGTAACCTCGTCGGTGTCCGATCCAACACACGAGCCATCCTCAAACTTACCAACTGTACATTCACCTATCCCGGTGCCCCCAGACCTTCTATCAAGAATGCCTCTTGCTCCCTCTCCCTTTCTTCCCGAGTCGGTATCGTCGGACCCAACGGTGCCGGTAAATCTACCCTCATCAAGCTCCTCACCGGTGAGACTGTCCCTCAAGAAGGTTCAGTGCACAAGCACCCCGCTCTTCGTGTAGGTTATGTCGCTCAGCATGCGTTCCACCATATCAACCAGCACTTGGACAAGACTGCTGTGCAGTACATTCAGTGGCGATACCAGGACGGTCACGATAGGGAGATGATGGAGAAGGCTACCCGTGTTTTGACTGACGAGGACAAGGAAATGATGGAGCGCCCTATTGAAGGGAAGAATGGCGAATTGAGGAAGATTGAATACATCCTCGGTCGACAAAAGCTCAAAAAGTCTTTCCAGTACGAAGTCAAGTTCAGGGGTTACGACCACAGGTACAACGCCTGGATCGGGCGAGATGTTTTGATCGAAAAGGGTTTCCAGAAGCTTATCACCCAATTCGATGACTTGGAGTCTTCTAGAGAAGGTGCGGGTATGAGGGATACTGGTGCAAATGCTGTCAGGGAGGTTTTGGAGGCTGTGGGTTTGGATGGTGATATCGCGCAGTACAACGAGATGTCTGGGTTGTCCGGTGGACAAAAGGTCAAGGTCGTCATTGCCGCTTCCATGTTTAATCGGTAAGTCTATCTGTATACTTTCGCCTTCTTAATTCAATTCAAACTAATCTTCGGCCTTGCTTCTAGACCTCAATGTCTCTTCCTCGACGAACCTACCAACTTCTTGGACCGAGAAGCCCTCGGTGGTCTCGCTGTCGCTATCAAAGAATGGGGAGGTGCCGTCTGCATCATCTCGCACTCTACCGAATTCGTCACTGCCCTCTGTCCCGAAATCTGGCACGTTGACGCCGGTGTGCTTACGCACCAAGGTAAAGTCGCCCTCGTCGAAGACGCCTTTGACGACCCCTCCCGACCCGGATCCCGAGTGGCTAGCAAGACTGGTACGCCCAGGACTGTGCCCGGTACCCCCGGTACGGTTACGGGCACGGCTACTCCAGCCGAGAGTGTGGGAACGGATGGAACGGTGGATGACGTCGCCGATGGTTTGGCCAAGTTGATGGAGAAGAAGAAAAAGAAGAAGAAGATGACCAGGAATGAGTTGAAAGCTCAGGAGGAGAGGAGGAGATTGAGAAAGTTGAACTGGCTTACTTATGGTGGTAAGTTTTTCACCCCTTCCCATATTTGTAAACTGTGTGTAGTAAACTGACTTGTCTTGTGTTTAGGTGAGCGTGAGCCCGACACGGATGACGAGTAAGGATAGTAGAGTCTCAAAGAGGTGTCAAGTTGTAAAACTTTTCTCAAGACAATAGAATAGATGCGATCGTGTCTGTGCCCGTTTTACAGTCTTCATTTTCCGAAATCGGTTTTCCTTAACTTATCTTTCTTCTTTGTTTTTTGGTTGTGTAATTATACCTTAATGGAGTGGTCTCGTATCTCCTTTGATTATGAAACATCTGTTTATGCGTGCGAATAACGGATACGTTGGTCTACTGATTCTTCATTCGCTGACTGCTGCAAGCTGTTCTACGAAAGGGACCAACAAAATATTCGACACTAGGAGCAAGTGTCGTTACTAGGTAAGTCGCTCATTTCATCTGCTCCACCACTTAGCTTACTCGTTCGCAATGTATAAGATTTAAAACCTTACCAGATCTTTTTGGAACATCTCGGGGTAACGAGCACCTTGAACCTCGAAAGCCGAAGCCAGCTTGTTAAGAGCCTCGAGTTCTTCATTGTTCAGCTTGACGTCTATGGCAGAGGAGTTCTCTCGAACACGATCTACCTTGGATGACCCGGGGATAGGAATCGCCTGCAGTGATAACATTTAGCTAACGTAGCCAAAACCATCTCTCTAAGTCGCAAACTTACAAACTCTGATTGAGCAAGAATCCAAGCCAACGACAATTGCCCAGCAGTTACACCCTTTTTCTTCGCAATTTCCTCAACTTGATCCACCAACTTTTGGTTATCACAGAACGCTTGTCCTTGGAACCTAGGAAGCATGGTTCTGAAGTCACCAGCAGGGATATCCTCGGGGACTTGTATCTACGTGTGAGTTGGCCGCGCCCGAGGGGGGAATAAGCCAAAATCGGGACAGAGTGGGCGGTACACCAGGCGACAGAGTCGCGAATCGAGGGTTCGTATGAGATAAGGAGACTCCGATCTCGTTGATGGCGATAGGACAGATCTAGTAGACCTAGTCAGCTAAATAGAACAAGCAAGTTAAGGTCAACAATTACCTTGTGAGCTTTCTCGAGAGAAGCACTCGACATCTCACTGACACCGATAGCTTTGACGGCCCCCTCCTTTATGAGTTGAGCCATGTTAGTGAAGATGGTCTCCACGGCAGTGTGACCCAGCCGAGCGAGGGAATATACGTCCAATTCCTTGTCGCCCAGAATGGCCTTCACTTGTTCGATTTCATTTCGGAAGAATTCGATGCTATAAAAGGTCAGTTTTGATCGATGTCACAGCATTCATAGGATAATGAAAGAGGGTTGAAACTTACTCATCTCCCTTGGCAGGAGACTGCGACTTTACATCCACTCCACCTTTCACGATCGGGACAATTTTGGAAATATACTGGGGGTACTTGTCGAAAAAGGCTCTGATGAGCTTAAGGTTGGCCGTGGAATCGGTGGGAGGTCCATAGAAGGCGGCAGTAGATCAGCAATTGGCACCAGAGTCTACAGCCGCCCTGCCAACTGTGTCAATATCCTTCTTTCAATTTTTTTCTACAAGACAGAGATTTACTTCATGGCGGCAAAAGCATCTTCTTGGGAGAAGGGCACAGGATTGATGCGAAGACCCCAGGCGGAAAGGCCCATGAGACCATAACTGTTGATACCACCGTCATGAGCAAGTACACAATACAGAGCCAGACAGCAATTTACCCTAGTCGACCGACAGTCTTACCAGCAACAAGGATAGTAGGAGAGGTAGTAGCAGTCATTGTGCCAAAGCGTGTAAGTGTAGCCTGAATGTGATGATAGTGATCGTCGTTCTGGGGTCTGCGATTGAACGGCTCTTTGCACATTCGTTGCCTAGAACGAAGACGTTAAATACCTCGCAGCAGTTCAAGCAGGCCGAGGCAAAGGCTGGCCGAAGCTGTGGTCTCTCATGCTTGGGTTAATTCGGCTTTGAAAACGATCCTAGCCATGCTTTACACTGTGACGGTACAGTTGCGACCTCGGCGATGACATTAGATAAAGGGGATAGATCGGCTACCCGATGTGCACACAGAATCGGGGGAAGCCAGGAGTAACCGCCGGGCACCGGCCTCGTCGTCTTCGTTCTTCTTCTGCCGTCCGTCCTCAGCGGCCGAGGGATAGCTCAGCTCGACGGCAAGTTACTTCGTCAAGATGGAAGAGATGGTTGGTGAATTGTCGGCTCGGTGATAAGAACAAAAAAGACTACCGGCCGGCAGAATTATTTTTATTCTCAGATTAGTACACAGACTTTTGTACTCTACGTCGAATAGCCTGCGTAATTATTACTCTTCAAGCTCAAGACTCTCTCCGTAGTTAAAAAGTCACGAAGCACTACTACGGTATGTACGGTATGTAAATGCATCATATTGTATGTATCCCAGATGGGAAATGCTGCAATAAATCCCTAATGTTTAATGAAAATTGTACCTAATAACACATATGTGCAAACCCAAGATTCTAGTGAAACAGCTCTGGCAGAGCAGATAAGGGGTATAAGATCAAGAATAATCCACTTCAATGCGATCGATATATTGTAGGGGTGACAAGTCAGTTAAAGATTGACTCGCGTAATGAAGTCGAGGAGGGTATATATTCGATAGGGAAGCCGAATCTAGTGAAACAGTTGAACAGGCATAGCCGTCACAAGTTGAACCGATGGGAGTAATAAACAGTGGATGAAAAGCGATACCGCTACACTTGGGTGTCTTGTGTTTTGAATCTTTTCTTTCTCTCGTTCTATTTCTTCTTGGTCGTTAGGTGATCTAAGACATCCTCGGGAGAGGATCCCTCATATGCACAGGGCTCATGGGGGATTCGTCGGCGTAGTCCATATATCTTGGTTGTGTTTCCCCCGCAACTCGGCGACGGGCATCACGAATCATTTCGATGAGATGTTTTTGGTGAATAGGTTTGGTAAGGATAGTATCCGCCCCCGCAGCCATATACTCGTCCTATCAAGACGATCAACGTGGGCGCTACTGACAGTAGAACATCGACGACCTACCTGATCCTCGCGCAAAGCGTTACCCGTGCATCCGACGATGTAGATTGGGCAATTCATCTCTCGGACAGCTCTGGCCACTTCCACACCTGACATAAGAGGCATTTGACTGATTCATTGTCATTAGCATCTACGTTTTGGAACGCGACGAGAACGATGATACTCACTTGTCTAAAAAGACGATATCAAACTTGACTGCGCCCTCTTTATTCTCAAACATGTCTTTGATCATTTCCGCAGCGATTTTACCATTTTCGGCTGTAGTGACATAATGTCCCAAACGAGTCAACATTCGCGACATGAGCATACGTGTGAGTCTACATAATGTCATTAGCTTAGTTATTCTTGAATTAGCAACATAATCGAAAAATCTCACTTGTCATCGTCCACCACCAAACTCGATAATGGCATCTCCGCAGGCGGGTCCTCCTTCGTCTCAGGCTGCCCTGACTTTCCACCAATCTTCAACCTGATCTCCGCTGCCTGACCGATCCCCATACCGAGCCCCATCCCAGTCGCAGCACGCTCACTCTCAAGCTTTTCCACAGCCGCTGCTGCTTTACCCATTTCTTCGCTCCATTCGGAACTGCGTCGCTCGCGAAGGGTCGTATAGCTAATAGGCGAGAAGGGGTCAATGAATGGTTCTTGCGTCGTTGAGTGTGAGGAGAAGGAAGGTGACTGAGGGATGCCACCTGCCGTGATGACTTCCTCTGCGGACACTGCAATGATCCATCAGCTTCCCTGTCTATTATGGAATGGATTATGGCAAGGACATACGTCTTGGTTCGGCAGGTAAAAGAGGCATTGTACTATCTGTCGTCCCGATCGCAGGACGTTCAGAGTTGGCGCTTGTTTGACTGGGTCCCTTCTCCATAGTCGGGCTCATCATTGTCGCACCAGACATGATGCGCACCATCGTACCAGGCCTCTTTGGCGGTCCCTTTTCGTCATCCGCACCAATCCCTTCTCCGGCCGATGCATTAGGGTCCATCATACCCTGGTTAGGACTGTGTGGGATTCCAGTGTTTAAGCTCAAAGGAGCAAAGGTTGAGTTCGACGAGGAGGGTAAAGGCATAGCCAATCCAAAGCCCGACTTTCCACCACTCCCACTCGCCACGGGAAGGGAAACTCCAGGGACGCCGCCACCCATACCGATACCCCCCATCCTATCACCTTTGCTACTTCCAGGCCTCGCCTTGGGCAGAGGAGGTAAAGAGTATGGCAACTCGAACCAGAACATACTTCCCTTGCCGAATTCACTCTCCACACCCAATCGACCACCGGAGAGCTTGACGATTTGTCGGACGAGGGCAAGACCGAGGCCAGAGCCTTTACCACCCTGTCGACGACCGATTTCAGTTTGGACATAGGGTGAAAAGAGGTCGCCACTGATTGGGTATCAAGTCAGTAAAAGTTCATAATGGTCCAAATAAAGCAGCACATACTCAATAACATCCGTCTTTTTCAAGCCCACACCCGTGTCATGTATCTCCACCCTGATCACGGCCTTTTGCACCTTCTTCTTTTCTTCTTCCTTCTCCTTATCCCTCCCCGACTCCTTACTCATCCTCTTTTGCTCCATAGTCACTGACCCCTTCTCCAGATCCATGAGAGTATGCGCATGCGTCCCTCTGCCCGAATCAGGACGGGATCGCGGATGAGAAGGGAGTGAGTGGGAGTTTGCAGGGAATGAACGGATAGGCGTTCCGGCACGTGCCTTTTCACTTTCTTCAATCTCCTGCTGCCGTTGCAGGTTGATGGCTGCTTGACGCAAAGGATCGTCCGGCTCAGTCGCAGGAGTGGGTTCTAAACGAGGATAGAGAAGCTTGGTCACAATTCGGACGGAACCTTGATCAGTGAATTTGATACTGTTCGATACAAGGTTACTGTATGGTGTGTCAGCCAACTGTACAATTGTTTGACAAATGAGCGTAACGTACCTAGCCACTTGTCTGAGACGCATCTCATCACCCACGAAGATCCCGCCGATTTTGTCAATATCTGAATCCAATTCTACGTCGAGAGATATACCAGCCATCTGAGCCTGGGTGCGATGTGAAAGTGCAACCAGCTGGATGGATTTGTGAAAATCAAACGGTTTCCTCGCTTGAGCAAACTGTGCTCTTCTCGTCAGCTCAATTTATCCACGGACGACGCAACAGCAACAACTGACCTTTCCGCTTTCCATTCTGTTGAAGCTCAAAACATCATTCAAAACCTTTTCCATCATCGACAAACTGCTAATCAAGCCATCGACCATTTCAGCCTGATCTTGCTGGACGTTTTCAAAGACCCTTTCGCCTTGAAGATTTTGGACGGCCAAGAGAGCGGTGTTGAGCGGAACCCGCACTTCGTGAAAGACTAAACGGTGAAGACGAGTTGGCACGTGTGTGAATGGGAAAAAGGGATGAACGTACTGTAAGAGACAAATCGTTTTTTGGAATCGGCAGCTCGACGTTCCATAACCTGAGCAGATTGTGTTGCTCGGTACTGGATTTTGAGCTGTTGTCGAAGAGCAAACATTTGCCGGTCACTATTTCCTGTCAGTTTCTCGATATCTATATCAAACTAATAGATACCTTCTTTCCTTGAGGAAACTCGCTCCAATGAGGAAAGCGTGGAACAATGCAACTACTCTCGTCAGTTACCATACCATTTCTGTCCCAAAGAGGGAGAAGACCCACAAAAGACAATATTCCTGTAAAACAGCGTTGGCGAATTCGCCTGAGTCATCGTCAAAGCACCCGTCAAAATGATCCAAATCGACGCTCCAGCCACCGCCATCCCCCTGTCTTCCTTCATGGTCAAAAGCCCCAAAGTCGGTTGACCGAAGGCGAAACCTAACAGATTTAGGAAATTCCTCGATCCACATTGATTGTTATTGGTGAAGAAACCGCAGAGGTGCATCTCTACGATAAGAATGTAGGCGAATACCCAGCAAGCGCAGAATATGATAGGCTGCCATATCCGTGGATGACGACGAGGCCAGTCAAGAATGATAAGAGGAAGGACGGGGAGAGTGAAAAGGCCGCCAATACCGAGGTATGCAATCCAGTCGAAGTTTGTGAAGGGCGTGGGCAAAAGGCCAACGGTGAGGGCGTAGTTGATAATGAAAAACAAAGCAGAAGCAAGAGCACCTTGTTTTTGAGTGAACCAAAGCTTTGAGAGGGGTTAGTTGTCTAAGCAGTTTTTAAAATAGAATGTGTACGGACCTCCTTCTGGAAAGAATGCTCTTTAATGGGTTCAGGATAACTCGAATCCAAGAAATGCTTGACATTGGGCCAAAGTCTGTCAGTGACCCATTCTACCACCGCATTCTTCTGTATCCACTGTGCAGCTGCACTACTCCTTCTCTGTGTCGTACTCGCTCCATCACTCCTCTGTCCTCTTGTCCCTTCTTCATCTTCATCGTCTCCAATATCGCCATCTCCAGGAGTGCCATTCGTCCCAGGTGTCCGACCTGAGCCATAGCCTGAATCACTCTTAGGAACTGCAGGCGTAAAGTGTTCGAAATTGTTGTCGACGACAATCCTCGACACAGGCTCGCTCGGCTTGGCCGACATATCATCGTCGTCACCATACCTCGAGTTACTATTCGCCTGACTTCCGCGCAATCTCTGTCTCAATCCACCCCTTGAACCACTGTTTTTCGTGTCTGAAACACCTTTTCGTTTGTGCCTACTATCTGTGCCAGCCTTGGGATTCAACAGCTCCAATGGCAAATGTCGTACCGCCGACCCATCTTCATAGTACATATTATCCGTCGTGTTCCTCAAGGACGAACCCAGAGCGGATTCAGATGTTGTGGACGGATGCGAGGGAGGAGTAAGGTGGGACACAAGTGAACGCCACACCGATGAGAGGCGAGAAGGAGCGAAACGTGCTCTGGATTTGGAGTTGGCCTTGGTGTTTGCCTTTATTTGATCGGTAGTGGCGTGGCTCTGCATGGCAGACGCAAGCGGCGTGGCAGGCGAGAGAGCAGCATTGCCAACATCTTCTGTCGGCATGTTGGGCAATTGGTGCAAGATTTGAGGAGAGTGTTTTGTTTACTGTATGGAAAATTGGATACCTCGCTGCAAATTTTTCACCTGCTTCGAAGGACAGGGAAGACAAGAGGAAAATGACCACGAGCCGCAAGCCGGAACCGCAGGAAGCGCCTGTGTACTGTAGACTGGCTGGGCTGCTAGTTGCGATACAGGAGGGTTCGCTGAGAGAGATGTTGTGAGTGATGTTGTGAGTGATGTTGTGAGTGTTGTTATGAGTCTAATATGGAATGATCCGCATGGTCTTGCGCAGACGTGGCGAAGGGCGAGTACGAGATAAAGAGAAACGAAGAAACGGCGCTGGACCAAGAAAAGACGAATACGGGCGAGGCGGCGAAAAGCAAATGGGCAGACAGATGCTAATTAAGGGTTATTACCCCAACTCCTAACCTTGTAACAAGCACAGAGTGCCTTAAAAAAACAAGGTTTGCGGGTAATTACGGAATTTGAGGCTATCAAAAATTTCCGTCCCTATTAATAAATAAGGTACGCCTTATAATTCCAGGCCTCGTCAAAAATTGATTCCAGCGCAGAAAGGCTCTGCGGAATGCAATAGGCTTTTCCGGCCTTTTTTCCGTGCTTTTTTTGTGCCATGAGGTGTAATGTAAGACCATGGACAATGGCTGGGCAAATGGACATGCATAGTCAGCGCATGTGCAGTCCACAAGTTGGCATGCCGAGATAGGTGGTGCTAATGCCAGTGCATTCTGTGCATTGATGCCATGGTTGCCAGCCAATCTCGTGTACGAGCCGGCTCCTATAATTTACTAACACCGAAGGCGGCGGATGTTTCAGCGAGGGTCGGAAAAAACGGTCGCGACTTCCATCATCGTCGCCGAATGAGCTTCCACCGACGTCATAGAAAGATCCCGTGGCTGCAGGCACCCTTCTCTCGCCCATCGAACATGAATATTATTCGTATGGCTATAATAAGCATCGCTGCATGTCTCTTCGGGATAAGCTGCCTCAGCTCAAGATCTTCCAGATCTCCTCTTCTCTGGCCGTCGGACATGCGCTTCCCCCCTCTTCTCTGCCTCAGGACATCCCCCTCCACCCTTCG
>NC_026745.1:302500-312500 GCF_000149245.1 Cryptococcus neoformans H99
TCGACAGATATCGCTGAGTTCACCCACCCACGCCTTGAACACCCTTGGTCGATGAGCTTGCGTAACAAACTCATGTTGATCCTTTGTCGGATCAGGCAAATCGGGCACAAGCAGACTCCTCATAAATGCCGTCACATCTCTCGGTGAAGGGTTGGCCTTCTCGTCAAACCTAATCGAGGTTGGTCTTTTGTTAGGGGTTTGAGGAACTGGAGTGAAAAGGTCGAAGAGGAAAAGCCAGAGTTCGACAATGAGCTGACGGCTAGCAAGATCGCCTGGTTTCTTTTCGGAAAAAAGAAGGACAGAAAGTGCGGGGAACGGCCGAGGATATAATTTGCGAAGGGCGGCTTTTCCAATCTGTCCTTTGTTAGGAAGAAGCTAGGGGGTTGTAAAAAAAAGCCTTACCTCGGAAGTTGAAAGGGCTTTTATGCATCTCAAGAGCTCATAAAGCATCTGATCATCATGTTGTTCCTCCCTGTTTGCCGCCAGCTTCAGCGCTATTTGATACCAACATAAACAAATACTCACCTCCACTCAATGTCCAGTAAATCTTGCAGTTTATCTAGTACCAAACTATACCCACCCATCTCCACAAACGCCCCCACCCAATCCGTTGATTCTTGCCTGAGCAACATCCTCAATTTCTTACACCTCGCCACCTCCATTCGTAAATCGGTACCTTTATAAGCTGAAAGCCAACCGATGAATGCCTCTGGTTGCTCCCCCATCGCAATTCCCAGACCCTTGGCAGAAGTCTTATTACCAAGTGAAGGAGAAGGACTGTGGCCGAATAGGCGGGAATTAGGCCTTGGGGATTGCGATGGTCTACCAAGATCAAGACTCTGTCCCCTCATGTCGCCAGGCGGGAGAGGAGGTGACATGACCCCGCCCTCACCGGCCCTTGGACTAGCAACAATGACAAATCCTTCCCCGCCTACATTGACAGTTGTGCTACGATCACCTTTGAGCTCACCAGAACTTTTGGATTTTCTTAAAAGTGGTGTGGAAAGCTTCTTCTTTGTCTTGGGTGATTGAAGGGGTGATGTGGGGAGAGGTAAACCAAGTGAAGATAGAATAGTAGGATTGGAAGTAAGAGTAGAAGAGAGAATAGAGGATTTAATAGCTGGAGAAACCGTCGAGAACTTTAGACGAACAGTCTCCGGCACTTGGAGCGAATCCTAACATAGCTCGTCAGTAATACTATTTTTTCCACGCAAGTCAACAACCTACAAGAAGATGATCAAACTGCTCTTCTAATCTGTCCTCTTCTTGATTCTTCCAAGTCTCTTTCTTATGAGACATAGTCGTACTGGTCTGTCTGGGAGGCAGCATGTTTGTACGGGAGGTTTCCCTCAAATATGGCGACTGTTGCTGCGGTGCACCTGGCTGAGAGCGGGATATGGAAGCCGGATAAGCTCTCTGTGGCTGATGTACAGCCTTGGGATGGCTATACACAGGCTTTCCTTGAGGAGGCGGCATGGACATGGCTGCACGTTGCTGCTGATGTGCGTACGCCTGAGATCGTTGTGGATTATGCTTTGGTATTTCCTTCGGGTCACCCATGAGACCTGGAGGCTGTTTACCACCTGATGGTCTCCTGGGAGAGCTGTTAGCTGGTTGGCTGGCTGCCTTGGACATGTTCTCTGGCGAGAAATCCCAGATGTTTATAGGTGTTATTGTTTGTTGAGCGAGTTGGACGAAAACAAAACAGTCGCCTATGGAAATATTACATAATCTTCTGATCTATTCACTCCCCCCTTTAGCCATTCCATGTTCTCTTTCCGCCAGCCAAATCCATCCTTCGATTCTTCATATCCATACAAAACTAAAGCCATGTCCGCTCTCAACCTCCCAAAGCCCGTCAATACGTACGCGGGTGAAGATGAGCTCAGGAATCCCAATGGTGTAGCAGGGGTGGCAAACGGCCAGGCAGTTCAGGAGAATGGGGATGTCGAGGAAGAATGGGTGCCGCCTAAGGCGAGCGACAAGCTGAAGATTGGCATCATCTATCCTCCGAAAGAGATCAGAAGTGAGTGATTTAGTGTTCTCTGCTAGGACCCGGTCCTGACAATGTATAGACATCGTCGACAAGACCGCAATCCATATCTCCAAATCTCCCACTCCTCTTCTTCTTGAAGAGAAAATCCGTGAACATCAAAAGACAGATCCCAAGTTTGCATTCTTAAACGATGCCGACCCATACCATCAATACTACAGGTATATGATCGTCAAGTCTCAAGAGGATGCGGAGGATGCGGCAAAGGGGATTGTTAAACCTCAAGAAGAGAAGAGGGAGGAGAAAAAGGATGAGGGGCCCAAAGCGACCGAGCCGAGACCCTGGGATTTCAAGGTCGACCTTCCGGGTGTGACTGCTATGGACCTGTGAGTATATTTGTGGATTGACTGGGCCGAAGCTAAATCTGTGCCAGCGATATCCTTCGACTTACAGCCCTCTTCCATGCTCGTCGGGGCCGTTCCTTCCTCTCTTCTCTTTCCGTCAAGGAAGGGCGTAACTACCAATTCGATTTCCTGCGCCCTACCCACTCTCTCTATGGCTATTACAACCGCATGGTTGAGTCTTATCAAAAGATTATGCAGCCCCCACCTGGGCTCATTGACGGCATCATGAAAGAAGCGAACGACCCTGACTGGAAATGGCATACTCTTGACGAGGCACGAAACAGGGCCGAGTGGGAGAAGACAAGAAGAAAGAGGGAGAACGAAAGAGCCAGGGAGGAAGAGGAAGAGGCGAAGGCTTTTGCCACGATTGATTGGCAAGATTTCGTCACCGTCGAAACAATCGAGTTTACTCAGAACGACGAGCAACTCGAATTGCCTCCTCCAACATCTGTCGAAAAACTGAAATCCATGAGCATGGCCGAAAAACGAATGGCTGCCATGGTCATGGAAGAGACTGGTGCCGGCCCAACGGGTGAGGCAGCTCCACCAGTGGAAGAGATGGAGATGGAGGAGGACGAAGAAGAGGAAGAAGCCAGATTACAGAGGATCAAAGCGGAGCAGGAACAGGCCAGGGCCAGAGAAGTACAAAGGGCAGCTATGGAGCAGAGAGGTATGAAGATCAAGAAGGATTATGTGCCAAGAGGTGAGTTTCTGCCAGGCTCCGTGTGCCGTGTGTTTCTAACCCTGTGTAGGCATTCAACGTACAAACGCTGTCGCTACTGCCATTTGTCCCAATTGTGGTCAATCAATCCCTGAAAACGAGCTCACTGAACACATGCGTATCGAGCTACTTGATCCCAAATGGAAAGAACAAAAGAAACAGCTTGAACTCCGACGGGCCCAAGCTCAACAACTCCAACAGGGTGCTGATATCGTCTCCTCCCTCAAAAACCTTGCTTCCGCTCGTACAGACATCTTTGGTGACGACGTGGATGAGGCTGAGCGAAAGAGACGAGAGGAAGAAGAGAGACAGAAGAGGAGAGAGAGGGAAAAGATTGTGTGGGATGGTCACACTGCTTCTGCAGCCAAGACGGCGGAGACATTCCAGTCTCAATTCAGCCTCGACGAGCAGATCAAAAAGTTGCACAACCGTGCCGGTCTCACAGACCAACCTTCCAATGCTCCTGGACCCCAGATTGGTCCTGGCATAACCCAACAAGCGCACGTCCCTACCCCTCTCGCTGCCGGTCTGTCCACGCCCGGAGGCGGTACAGCCTACGCTGGCGCTACCATCTCTGCCGCACCTACTGGACCTACTACCAAAGAATACATCTCAACTCCATATGATCCCTCCTTTGGCGGTACACCCCCTCCCCCTCCTGGATCTGCGCCCAGTATCCACCCTTCACGTTTGGCAGCCATGGGTGGAAACACTCCTTATCTTGGTTCCGCAACCTCACCTGTGGCTGGCCAAGTCCACCCGCGAGGAGAGGATGAAGGTGCTGGCGATCGACCAGTGTTCAAGCGCCCCAAGATCGAAAAACTACCTTACGGTCAGCTTTACACTGAAATTGACTGGCAATCTCTCCACCCCGAACCCATCTCCATCGCTGTCCAGCTCCCTTCCATGCCTGAAAAGCCTGAATGGAGGTTGGATGGATCAATCATCACTGTACCTGATCTGCCTGTTAGCACATTGTTTTCCACGATCCGAGAGAAGATTAGGAGAATCCTTGATACGGATGTGCCGATTAGTAGAATGAGGTTGGATTATGGTAATAAGCCAATGAGTAACTCTAGCACGTTGGCAAGTGTGAATTTGGATGAAGGAGATATGCTTAGCTTGGTTGTGAAGAAGAAGTAGAGTGTATTTTGTATGCAAAACATGGGCTAATGCATAAATGATGAATGCGACTACCAGTTGATGCCTTCAAACTCTCCATCCTCATCATTTTCTCCATTCTCCTGCATCATCTCAACCTCTTCATCTTTTTTTATCTTCTTCTCTTCCCTCTCGTCACTTATCTCTTCCTTTACTGTGCCCCATCCTTGGTCGCCAAGACTCGCCGCGACAGACATCGACCTCTCCCTCGTCCCTTCTCTCCACTCTATCCCAGTCTCCAACATGGGAATCTCCGGTGCAGGCGTCGCCGTCAATCCCCTTACACTCTCCAATCCCGGCGTACTCATCTCCGTCCCATCCCTTCCCTCTCTCTTCCTCTTCGGCGCTGGTCCCTTCTTCCGTTTCGGTGTATTCTCCCCGCTAGCCGTAGCGGAGTTTGCTTTCTGATTCCGAGGCTTCACCTTGCTCAGCATCTTCTTCTCAGCTTCTAAAATCTGGCGTAACCGCTCCGCATCTTCAACCTCATCTTTTTCGTCTTGTAACCGTTCTTCTTCCTTAAACTCGGCATATCGCTCGCACATCGGCCGGGCTCCTTCTGGTAAAGGATGAGCAAAGTCCGGACCAAAATTGCAAGTCGCTTTGGCGCGACCAAAACATGAGACCATGGGGTAGTATCCCAAGGTACCGTCATCATGAAGAACCTCGTCTCCTGTATGATGTTTTTTCCCATGCCCGCCCACCGGAGGATACAGTGATGGCAGTGGCGTGAAGTCATAGAGATCCGTGAATGCCTCGCCAAACGACTCGCCGTTGATGAAGAAAGATATGCTAGAGGATGAAAGCTTTTCGAGTTTGCGAGTAATAGGTTCAGGTGCCTTCTCAGGCCGTTTCTTGCCCTTTTTCGTGTTTTTGGTGGTAGCACCCATTTGTTTTTTGAGCATATCCCCACCATTGGCCTCTTGCGCTTGGGATTCTACTTTAGCTGCAGCAGCGAGTTTACCGTCCCGATCTATGAGGGCGTCCATTTCCTTGCTAGGTGTGTATTCTGCACTCTCAAAATAGGCTTGGCTCTTGTAGTTGAACGCACGGCGTTGTCGCTTGATACGCGCAGGATCGGAAGTCGGCTTGTCCTCCAATGACGGGCGACGAGGAAGGGTGATGAGGCATCCCACTACATCCCCGGTTTTGAAACCTTTATTGGCGTACGGTTTGGGCCGAGATATATGTACTTTCTCGCCTCCCACGTCGCGGATAGCGTAAGAATACGCATCACATCCCACCGGCGTATCGAGATTCGCTTCTCGCCTTCCCCAACCTAATCTGACGTGCGGGTTTCCACCTTCCCCACCTGTTCCACGCCGGGCGCCTTGCACGCCGTCTCCACGATCTATGTGAACCTCATAATACCATGTGCCTTCGCGAACAGATACATTGGTTCGACAAGAACGGAATCCGCGGTCATTGTAGATTGTCAATAGTGAGGGTGATATGCGAAGGTATGAAGAGCGATCAAGAAGGGAGAGATGGACCGGTGGGATCGGCGGAGGATAAGGAATTGTCCGATAGAAGGGAAAAACAGGATGGGGGGAGGGAGTCGGCGAGAGGGCGCAAGGATGGTATCGGAAGTCTAGGCCGCAATTAGCAACTGATCCTCTGGAAAGGAACGCGCTTACTTTTCACATTAGGAATATCAGTCCAAGAAAAACATTCTTCACCGATACCTAATCCATCACCTGTGCCAGGCATTATAGTACCCATTCTGGCATACTGCCGTCTTTCCACATCTTCTCTAATGACCTTTTTCGTATGGTTTTCCGTAGTGGACGGGCCCGGCCCGGCAAGACCTTCACCAGGGAAGTTTTGATTTGGAAGCGGCAAAGAAGCCGTTGCATTGTCGAGTGCTGTCCCGACAGTGCCCAGAGCAGGGGTTTCGGAGCGTGACAGAGGAGGAGATAGTAGCCTGTTTTCTAACGACATGCTGGAGGCTGTATGCTTCCCAACAAGGGGAGCGGACTAGGAAGCCGTACCGAAGAAATAAGCGTACAGGATAGAAGAGAGAAGACAGGAAAGCTCTCCAACGAGGCCAATACAAGCTGTCCTCAAGGTCAATATCCTGCGTTGCGTGGATTAAGAGATGCAGGTGTGATATTTTGTTGTTCTATTGAAAACATTGCACGGAACGCGAAGACAAAACAATATACGCGACGGAGACCTCCTCCCGGTGAGTAACTACCGTGGGAACACCGAGATCGGGGATCTCCGCTCTTACTTTTGGATGGATGAGGGCGGTGAAAGCCGTTGAGAGATTGGGAACGATCGAGAAACGACGGGCGGAGTATGGAATAGCATAATTAATAACGCGGCCAACTTATTACTTTACTTCCGCGATTCGTCACCCAACGACTCTCTTCAACCTTTGTTTTGCCTCTTGCGTCAAAGCTCTCCGCCCTTTATCCGCTTGCTCTCGTGCTCTACCGGGGACGCCCTCCTTACTGGACCTTGACTCACCGCCCGGCCATCAATATGCCTCGTGAGCCGCAAACCACCGAACGTCCACCCCCTCCTGCTCCCGAACATCGGGCTCAGCGTATCGGGGACCTCCTTGAACGCAGGCATATGCACATGGACATCGAGGAGAAAGAAGAGTCTTACGAGAAACTTCTCGACTCCTTGCTATATGATTCAACCAGAGAGGACGAATATAGAACACGGATGCTCCGTTTGTTCTCCATCGATTATCGTTGGGTAGGCGGACCTGGCCGTCGTTATGCGGATATCGACCTTCAGTCGCAGGACATGGGCTATTTGACGAGCCACGATATGTCAATGCCATTTTCGGAAACGGACGCAAGTGAAGTAATAAATCAGTTGAGGCCCTCCAAGGCCAGAACAAACAGCGGTAGGTCCAGAATCTTTTGAAGCCGGCCGTCTCTGACATACCTTTTCTAGCAGCCGAGGAGAGTGAGTAGTCTTATGTTCTTCCAGAATTTTGCGGCATCGTTTTTGTGCTGACTTAATTATCCTATCATCTAAAGGCCCCTTTCGTAGTCGACCAAGTTCGCTTACGGCCGGTATCCGAATTCCCGGTATTGCGATAGTTTTCTCTTATGTACATCCGAAAGCCGAAGCGGAGGGTTCGGAATCCAAATCAACACATTCACAAAAGAAAGCAATTAGGTCGCAATCCATCTGGCTCGCCGCCGAATTCAAGATCTACGAACTTTTTAGGAATGGCCTTCCCTCCAATCCATCCACAGCCGACAGTTGGAGTAAAGTTTGCTTAGGGCAATGTCTCATGCATTTGGATGCGGGGTATCAGATGTTCCGCTTGCTCCGGGCTTTAGCAGTCTGTGGTACCAGATTTGCCAGAGTCTGGACACTTTCTAATCGTCCTGGAGGTAGGACTTTCGCAGTTGAAACCAGTCGTCCTCTTGGCAATAGCGACCCTATGGTTGCTGCCGACTTTTTTAACCAAGTCAATCTCGACCTCTTTCCGCACAATCTCATCATTCCATCACCTTCCACGGACAGTTTTGCCATCGATTACCAGAAATGTGAACTTCTCGAGCGCACTTTGTCTCGTGTTTGTGACAGTATCCTTTCGCATACTATCGAATCAGCTCTCCAACCCCGCTATGAAGGCGCTTTTGACCATGGCACAGAGGCCGATCCGTCTGCCTTCACAACCGAATTCCTTCGCGATGTTGAAGAGTTTGCTTGCCAAGCTCGTCCCACACTCAAGAAGAGGAGAGCGGGTAAAGAGGAAGTAGCTCAAGATAGAACATTTCAACGTAGGGATGGATCCGGTGGCGGTTCAAATCAAGGCAGAGACAGTGATAATGGAAAAGGTCCAAGGAGCGGTGGTGGAAAGCGGGTGAGACGGGGTGGCTCTGGTCAAAATAGCCAAACTAAGGGCCAAATTCAAGGTGGCTCTGGCCAAAGTGGTCAAAACAAGGACCAAGTTGGTACGGAAAATAGTGGTGGGTGGGAAGATGGTTTGGGAGAGAAAGAGAGGAGTTTGGATCCATTGCTCAAGGTCGTCGAGGAGCAGGATCGGAAACAGTGTGAGTATATTACATCAATTTGTGGCCTAAATGTTTAATTTTCTTTCTGTAGATTTCGCCAAGTGGCAAAGTCAACTGCCTTCATCTCCCTCCTCTTACTATCCCTTGCCATCCAATAATGACCGAAACAAAGACAAGGAGGCTATATTTATCGATTATACCAATACTATGGGCCGCTCAACCTACTATCAGGTCTCATTTATCACCAGGGCTGTAGAGATGCTCAAGATGGAGATTATCCCTATATCAACTGCAAGGATGGACAACCTTTATTCTGGACAGATTACGTCCCAGCATGTTCTCACGGATCCCGGCTGGGACGCTGCCATCAGCGAACCGTTTCCCTCAAGGGCTCTGCAGACTCTACCCCACAACAATCTACTACCCGTTTTACCCCTGTTATTTCCTCACAAACCTCCCTTAAGTACGATCAGTGGCAGTGAAAATGCAAAGAATCCTCCTGGCCCACCCCTGTATAGTTATAAGTATGCTACTAAAAAATGTAAAAATGGTTTTGTAACTATGTTTCACGAGCCTGCATGAAGTAGAAGAAATAAGAGATCATAGGAGGGAGTTACGTAATAAAGGAAAGCAAGATTGTTTCAGATAAGAAGGTCCAGCTGGACCTCCAACTGGGCCTCCAACTGGGCCTCCAACTGGGCCTCAAGGGATATAAATAGATTTCTGTAGAGACTATTACTTATAGGGAATACAGGACCCTTCCCCACAGACAAAAACCAGAAGCCATCGATGCCAGATCCAAAGAGGGAAGTACTCCCCCTCCTTTTCTGCCTTTCTATCCTCTAACACCTCGCATAGGTTCTCCATCATCTCGCTTCAAAGCTGAAATCCGAGCATCCTGACATCTTAAATCTCTCACCTTCCAAGACCGAAGGCGGCACCGGCGACGCCATCTACGCCAAAGAAGATCTCCCCACACTCAACCCCAAGGCCAAGCAAGTTGCCTATGAGATCGCCCATGTGCACCCTGCAGACAACTCTTTGCATGTCCATTTGTCTCCTCGTGATGCAAAGAAGTTGATCGAAAAGTCTTGGGCGGAACGATTCCCAGTACACGAACTGGGTCCTCCACAATGGGTGAGTCGGTCTTCTTCGGTCCCGGGCAGTATTTGCATTAATGCTGACTGAGCTCGATAGGTCATGGTGTACGCTCCCCGTAACAAAGAGGAGATTGATCTTGTGGAAAAAATTATGAGGGCCGCTGTTAGTTGGGTGACTGGATCGACTATTTAGGTATACTATAGATGTGTGAAATTTGAAATATAATATGCAGCTGTTTAGAATCGAGTCGCACGCTTATTCAGGAGATGAGGAGGATGATGATGATAACAGCAAAAGGCGATATATATATATAATAATAATGGAGAGCGATTTATAACTGTATCCTCTACATTGCACCATTGGAAAGTAAACAGGACCCGAGCGGTACATTTTCAAACTGTCGACCATCTATAAACACATTCATGTAACCAGCTGACTATTTGTGTAAGCCTTTTCTCTAGTTTATGCCCTACAAGAAACCCCTAACTATAACCCCTTTAACCCCTATGAAATTCCCCATTATTGTTTTTTTACTCCGGTCCATCGATGATACACTTGATCACACCCTTCCCATTCTTGTCCTTTCCAACCTTTGTGGTCTCAAACGCCTCTTTGGCATCTTCAAACTTGAATC